>NC_090022.1:181180116-181480116 GCF_037176765.1 Anolis sagrei
AGCATGAGCTAAAATTATTTTTTCCCCCAACCATTCTTTTCTATGGCATTGTAACTTTGACAAATGTAACTGAGATGATCTTTGTCTCTTCTGGAAAGAGTCTTCTGTTTCTGTTTGCCAGAAGACAATTTTGAACTGGAAAAAAACAATGTAGTATGTTTAATTTTAGGTCTATTTACTGTGACATTGTCAAAGTTAATATCATTTGAACTCAATCAAACAAAGGAGCTTTTAGGAGTGATTCTAAGGAAAAATGGATTTGCAATCGCCATAGCGGAAATCAACAGCGCTCTTGCAGAGATAAGTGGACATTCACATTATACAATGGGGTTTCTGCCTTTACAAAAAGCAACAACTTCATGTTATATCAAGCTGCTTTTGATACTTCCAAGTTTCTGAATCATTCTGCCATACAGCATTAAGAGCTGCACTCTGACAACAACTTCAGACGCCTCACTGGGCAAGAATTAGGGGTTAAAGTTGTTGCCTGTTCCTTATAATGAAAGAATTGAAAAGCACTTCACCCAAATTTCTATACTTCCTTTGGATAATTCTGAGAAATAGCTTGGATAAGAAAGGAAAGATGCACTGGCAGGTTAAGTGGCCCAGCACCTTTGAGTATTCTGGCACTTTATATTCCTTCCCTACAGGTGAAATTACCTATGGTGTAGCTGTCAATCATCACTGATTTTGTCCTAATAACCACAACAAAACAGTAGGAAAGAGACTTGATATAAATTGTCCTCCTTATCCATTTCACATTGTACTTTTAAGGCGCATGTTTGGAATACGTATGACATCAACTCTACGGTTTGGTGAGTTGTTTCCAAAGTTATTTCTCTGCAGGAGCTCTACTTTGGCACTGTAATGTACATCAGCTTGGGGTTGTTGTGTATGGAAATGGCTTCTGTTTGGGGTGGTAATAGAGTTAATATTTGTTTAGGAATATTTGCATTAAAATTAATTTCTATAATGTGAAAAAAATTGTATGTAGAATGCTCAAAAGCAGAGTATATGCAGTTCCAGCACAGAGTAAATGTATATTTTGTTTGTTTTTCTATGCTGGGAGATACCCTGGCGTGGGAAGGGAAAGAAGAAGGAGCCTGGCTCGAGAAAACTTTGGGTGTACACTGCTAACTCCTTTAAACAATGAATTGTTTACTGATGACTACAACATTTTTCTTTCAGTGCTGACAGTAAACCTCATGGGTTCAACCCAGATGTTGCTATGCTTAGACCAGACCCACAGAAATCAGTAGGAATTAAGTGAATCATGACTGCCTTGGGTTCCACTAATTTCCAGACAAATCAATTTATTTCACCTCTAAATATGACTATCTAGTTTCAACCCATAAACTCTACAAATCTTTCTCTTCCTCTTGAACCATCCCCCTAATATTTTCTTTTCCCCTCTCACCTGATACTAGTGAGAAAAAATATTAGCAGTTTTTCAAGGCCTATGAAAAATTTATGATATGTATAGGGTTGCCATAATTCAAGGTGCAGGTTCTTACCTACAAAGCTCTGAATGATTTGGGACCCGCCTACCTACGTGACCGCATTTCTGTGTACGAACCCACATGATCTCTTCGATCATCTGGAGAGGCCCTGCTCTCGCTCCCGCCCCCTTCGCAGGTGCAATTGGTGGGGACGAGGGAGAGGGCCTTCTATGTGGTGGCCCCCCGACTCTGGAACTCACTCCCCAAGGATATCAGACAAGTCCCCACATTGGCAGTCTTTAGGAGGAGCCTGAAAACATGGCTGTTCCAGTGTGCCTTCCCTGAATAAGGAAGCAATGCCCTGCTTTGATTAATTCTCTGCAATTGTCCTCAGAAACACTTTAACCACCCGTTGGGTTGGTCTCCCTACATTACCTTTTAAAACCCTCCTGCTTAGAGACATCCTACCTCTGTTCATGCCCAGTGTTTATTTTAAATTTTTTAATTTATTACATTTGGCCTGGCCATAAGGTTTTAAATTCTCTGTGTTATTGTTTATATGTGAGTTATATTAATTGTACTGTTTTATCTGCTTACTGTTTTGTTTTTACTGATGTGTTGTTGGACGTGGCCTCATGTAGGCTGCCCCGAGTCCCCTTGGGGAGATGGTGGCGGGGTATAAATAAAGTATTATTATTATTAGTATTATTGTTATTATTAGTCTACATAAGTGGTCTAAAGATAAACACAAGCACAATTAATTAGTCGATAGCTTAGCCTTATAAAATAAATGTAGGTGGCAATCTCAGAAGAACCTAATAGGAATAAGAACAAACAAAACTTGAGACTGGCATCCTATTCCACACAGAAAACTGTCATGAAACTGAAAAGCTAGGCACAAAAGCAACAGGACACCTGTGCACTTCCCTATCCATTTCCTACACCCATCATGTGATCTTCAAAGGAAGGTCACTTCTAAACAAGAACGTTAACTACTATGGTACAGATTCCACCAAAGACAATGTCTATGGGTTTTGGAAGGGATTGTTCAGAAAAGTAACTCTTCTAAGTTTTTGTCTGAACATGGCAGCTTCATTTATGACATTTAAGCCAAAGAAGAAAATTCAGAAAGTTAATTATATGTTGCCCAAACAGTATCTGTCTCTGTCTTTACAGAAAATCTATTCTGATGATTAGTTCTGCATTTTGATACTAGGAAAAGAAAGAAGACAAAAAACCTTTCAATTTCCTTTGAAAATAAAGTAGGCCCTTCGTATCCACTGGTTTGCTTCAAGAACTCTCCAGGGTACAAAATCTGTAGGTGATCAAGTGCTGTTACATACAATGGCACAGCAAAATAGTACCCTTTGTATAAAAAGGCAAAAAATCAAGATTTACTTTTCCAATTTGTTTTTAATATTGAATCCGTGGATACAGAATCCATGGGTATGGAGGGCTGACTGCATGTGTTTATATCTTACCATGTTTGTCTCCAACATTTGACAGGCAAAAGATATCTGGAATCTGAGAAAGAAGGGTTGGTTTGGCTATCATGGTCAATCACTGTTAGACATACCCTTCAAAATATATGGAGCCCTCCTCAACCAACAGTTGCATTCATCCTGGGAAACAGCACTGTGGAAATGCCCATTAAGGATCAACTGAGGGTACTTTTGCAACTCTCTTCTTCCTTCCTTTCTTGCCACCTCACGACCCCACTCCTTCCCCTACTCAGCACTGCCCAGAAACCAGATCCAGAGTCCTGCACATGAATTTTCAAGAAGCAACAAAAGATGCTGTGGGGAGAATTTCCCCTGTATGTGTTCCACAAACAAAACATAATTGCTGTGTGCTACCTTGCAGAATCATATTTCCACACATATTTTCATGCATGGCTATTTTGTTCAGGTATTTGTTTAGAAATGAATGCATACAGGAGGAGACACATCTCCTGGCTCCACCTCCTGATATTCATTGATATACTACAGCATCCTAATATTCCCATACATCAAAGGAAGGCCTCTGTGTTTCTCTAGGGGTTTATGCATAGAAGAATCAAGCAGTGAAACAGTCATTTGACATACTTAATGAAGGTGAGACAAGGAGTGGATTTAAAAATCTGAATGCTGTCCCATAAAAGCTAACACATGGTATTGTTTCCTGAACATGTCCATTTGAGAATCTTGTTAGATGTGTGAATGTTCAAAACTGTATAGCTTGGGGATAGTATTGCCACCAGAGTTGGTTTACTCAGTTTCCTATTTAGGAAACACTCTATGAACACCAAGCACAAAGCGCCTGCATGCAAAAACATCCTGCGGAAACTAACTGACAGCACATGGGGTGCAGACCTAAAATTAATAAGAACATCAGCCCTGGCCTTGTCTTACTCAACTACCGAGTATGCCTGCCCTGTTCAGCACAAGTCTGTCCATGTGAAGCAGGTAAATATAGCACTGAATGAAACATGTAGAATAATCACAGGATGTCTCAAACCTCCATCTGTTGATAAACTCTATAAGTTAGCTGGCATTGCTCACCCCCATGAGAACCACCACTCCTCTTAATATTTCCCCAGAGTCTTAAAATGAAATTAAAATAATATTTCATATGGCTGGAAATCCATCATTTATTCCATCTTTTACACTGGAGCAGTAATCAGTATTCAATGTGATCAATAGATTTTGACACCAAAAAAGTGACTTTATGAGCATATTCGTTTTTCTTTATTTTTTATCTCCCATGAATATTTCTTAACTTTGTCTGTTTAGCAACACTGTTTCCTCTCATTTCTTTTTCATTTCCTTAGATGTTTATGGCTGTCTACTATCCTGAAAAGAACATTCTCAAATAACATATTAACCACTGCTTGTACTTTCAACCATTCATGATAATACATCAACACACATTAGACACCAGAGTTTCATGTACTTACATCAGTGTCGGGTCCCTTGTCTCCCCCAGGACATGAGAAGGTAACAAATTCATGGCACCTTTTGTGAACCACAAAACAGCAAACTAGAAAGAGAAGGAAAAATTATAAAGGTGACTACAAGCTTTTAAATATAAGGGTCAGTTTACATGTATGCAAGTGTCTGCTAAAGTGGTTTGAAAACCAATTTGTCTTGTGAATTGTCTGAAAGACAAGGACAAACTCATTTACAAATCTTCTGACTTTTTCAAGGCATAGCATTCCTTCTGTTTAGGTGTGTTTCCAAAGATTTGTAACTTTATGTTCACAAAACATAAGTTTCAATTAGAATGGCATCCCACAAAACCTTGATTTATGGTGGAGTTTATACTTAGGGACAATCGGGAACCTACAATCTGTTCAAAAACTTTGGAACTGTCTCAACTGATAAAGGAAACAAAGTTCATATGTCAACATGACACACTAGTTGTTTTGCATGTAGGTGGTCATCCTCAAGACAATTCAAATTCAGCTTTAGAGCCTTGCTTGTGTTAACAGAGCAATTC
Source organism: Anolis sagrei (assembly GCF_037176765.1). NCBI lineage: Eukaryota > Metazoa > Chordata > Lepidosauria > Squamata > Anolidae > Anolis > Anolis sagrei. The sequence continues at coordinate 181,185,033 of NC_090022.1, forward strand.
CCTGACTGTATGCCAGGAGAGAAGGGCTAGAGTGTTTCAAAAACATCATTTAGCAATTAAAGATTTCAAGGAAATGGAAGTATCCACCCACAAAGGATGCTGCTTGCTGAGATGCCACCTGACTCACTGCTTTGGGCTTGCCTCCTTTCAAACTCAGTAGTGAGTAATTTCTGCCATGCTGGAAATAGTTGCATCATCTAATTCCTCCCAATAAAAAAACGTGGCACCATTAAAATGCGAAGAGAGAGCTGTATAATGCACCTCTGTACAAATCATTCCCCTCGGATCCCAAATCAGAGGGTACAACCACTTAAGTTTGAGACTTTCAGAAAACAAAGGTGGAAATTAAACATACATTCAAATATCGTGTTTTGCCATCACCTGTCCAAGCTCACTACACAGAAGTCCATCATAGATTCTATTCCAAGTTAGCACCTTGCCAATAATATGCAAAGAACGCAATGATAATTAAGAAACAATGTAATCACCTAGTTCAGTCCTCCACTTTCACTGGTGTTAGGGACCTGTGAAAGTGGACAACTGTTAATAAATTGCTATTTTTAAGGAATTTATAGGTTTTCCAGCATGACCCTATGGACGACTTTGGCTGGAAAATGACCACAAAATGGCACTTTAGGACCTAGAGATTCTTAGAGAGGTTTTCTCTCTTGAAATCCCCAAGAGAGGTCATAACGCTAGAAATCCCTATGTCCTCCAGCATAAGCAGAGGAAGTTGACCATAAATCTACACAGAAGGAGCCAGATATTCCCACAGAGAACAAATCAAATCTGTGAATAATAGAATCTGCAAATGTCACAACTGCAAATGTGGAGGGACAACTGGAGAATGGCCACAGCCACCTAACAGCAACATAATAATAATAATAATAATAATAATAATAATAATATCCAGTATATAGATCTCATTTGCTGTGACATGCTGTGCTTTTGTGTCAATAATAATAATAATAATAATAATAATCTTTATTTATACCATTGTACCAAGGAAAAAGCAACACAAGGCTAAAGGGTGGGTGGGTAACTGAGTGATGCATCCCTCTGACCTCCCTGCCCTTCATGGATAGTTCCTTGACCATGTCTCAGACTGGACCTCCAGCTCTTACCCTTGCTGTCTGGTCACTATAAAAACAGATGATGGCAAATCACTATATTTGAATGTATTACAAATAGTACATTCAAGAATATTCTCCATTATTAACAAATGCCACATATGCTTGAGCTTGAAGTCTTCTGCTACCTCATACCTTCATCTTCCTTTGAAAGGCTCAATTATTAATGGTAGATTATAGTAATTAAAATTAATGGCACAGTACAGTAATCATAGATTGCAGTTATGTTCAGGAATTAAGTATCTTCTCACTTCAGAATCTATTATTATTACTAATACTGCTGCTAATTAGCAATGCACACACCTATGCCTTTCAATCCCAGCAATCCATTAAACGAGATTTAGAGATTTAAGCTTTGTACTTTGTAAAGACAGTATTGTTCTGTGACTAAGAAATATTAATAATGAAGACATGCTGCATACATTATATTTAATAGTAAAGCATATATATTTCAAATAGTGATTTGTAGTCATGCTCTTCTTATTTCACATGAGGCAATTACCCTAAAATCTTACAAAATACTGGCTGTATTCAGACCTTGAGCCTACAGATGAGTTAACCAGCTAGCTCAGTGGTTCTCAACCTGTGGGTCCCCAGATGTTTTGGTCCTTAAACTCCCAGAAATCCTAACAGCTGGTAAACTGTCTGGGATTTCTGGGAATTGTAGGCCAAAACACCTGGGGACCCACAGGTTGAGAACCATTGAGCTAGAAATTATCTTGCACAAACCATAAAAACTAAATGGTTTCAACTTGACAAGGAAGAAAAAATTCATCGCAAGTAGAAGAGACAGGGCTCTTCATCATCTCTCGGTGAATTAAACAGATCTCTCTGTTGCATCTTTGATGCTGGAAATCTCACATGCAATCCCTCTTTTCTCTCCTTGTTCAGGCACAACAGATCAACTCCTATGCACAACTTGCACACATCTATACCAGTAAACCCTTAATACAATGTAATTAAACAGGATAAGAGCCAAAATAGTAGGTGGAGAACATATGGGAAATACAGAGGTCACGTTATCACAAAGAAACAATTGTCCTTTCATGTTTTTCCCCACTTATGATGCCTCTAAAGCAAATCTTTGCTTAGCAAGGGTTGTTAAGAAGAGGGGGGGGGGGGATGTCTTCACCTGAGACTGAAAAGGTATGATTTGCCCAAGGTTACCCAGTGTGTTTCCATAGCTGAGTAGGGATTTGAACCCTGGTCTCCCAAGTCATCACCCAACACGCAAACCACTACCTCACCATGCTTGCTTTAATGTCATAGAATGACACTAAAGCAGCTAAAGCATAATAATAATAATAATAATAATAATAATAATAATAATAATAATAAAATGTGGGACTTTCGAATCCAGACTGGCAAAGTTTTGGAATACAATACACCAGACACCACGATTGTGGATAAGAAAAAAGTCTGGATTATTGATGTTGCCATACTGGGTGACAGTCGCATTGAGGAAAAACAACAGGAAAAACTCAGCCGCTATCAAGACCTCAAAATTGAACTGCAAAGGCTCTGGCATAAACCAGTACAGGTGGTCCCAGTGGTTATCAGCACACTGGATGCTGTGCCAAAACATCTCAGCCAGCATTTTGGAAACAATAAACATTGACAAAATCACGATCTGTCAACTGCAAAAGGCCACCTTACTTAGATTTGTGCACATCATTCGAAAATACATCACACAGTCCTAGACGCTTGGGAAGTGTTCGACTTGTGATTTTGTGATACGAAATCCAGCATATAGATCTCGTTTGCTGTGACATACTGTGCTTTTGTGTCAGTAAAATAATAATAATAATAATAATAATAATAATAATATAAACTTATGCTCAGCAATTAAGTATCTTCTCACTTAATTCCTGAACATAAGTTTATGTTATTAGTATTGCATAGTAACAGATCTTTAAAAAACAATATTATCCTGGTCTTCTTTGGATGACAGCTTCCTTCATCCTTAATCACTTGCCATACTGTGGGTGACTGATGAGATTGACCTTCCAGATATGTGGAGGATAGCCAACCAGAAAATACCACTATATGTAGCTGAAGAGAACATAGTTGATCATATGAGGGGAGAAATAGGAAATTTAGAAACAACACCAGAGGGCAACATATCCACCATCTGTAGACACTCAATTTGCGACCTAATAGAAATTGTGTGCTCTGAAATTCTTTTCCTGTCTCTATAAATATCTCCAAGGAATCTCTCCATAAGAAAACGAAGAACCTTTAGAGAAGGAGGGAGTGTTGCTAAAAATACAGTCTGCAATTCACAGAACAATCCAGTATCCACCATCATTTGCAATTAGTATTCCATAATACAACAGGGGGTATGTAGCATTAACACACAACTGGCAGGAAGATTCAAGCGCCCAAGAATTCTGCTACACAAAGTCCTATGTGTAGTTCCAAATGTGACCCAAGCCCAAACAGAGATTGAGCACTAACCCAGCATGGAAAGACATAATTTAAAAAATATTAAATTTTAGGAAAGAGAAATATTACTTTCCAGGAGCAGATTGCTACTTTAGCTGGCACAGTCAAGGTCCTGTCCATGCGCTTGCAAACAAAAGAGGCTCACATCATCAAGCCACCCATTTTTGAAAATGGTACAGTTTAGGCGTTTGACTCATGTGAAGGAGGACGCCAAAGAAAAACACAAGGGAGTTTCAAATGCCAGGAATGTTTTCATTCTAACCCAAGATGAAAAAAGCTAACATGTTTTTTTTTTCCTGTGGAAAAAGAAGGCACTTAAAAATTATAATTATTCCCATGTGTAGTCAGGAATTCATGGAATAAAGTGAGATATATTTTAAAGATAAACATAATTAGATTGGGCTGCAAAGCTAGTAAATATACATAAAACATATTTACTCCCAAAGGGTTGCTTTGTAGGATGTAAAACTTATCAGAAGTGGATAACATTGTGAGGACAGCCAGGAGCCAACTCAATGTGATCCTAAGTTATAAAACCCAGGTACTATAGATGGTCACTATGTCTGACTCAGGTTTTCTTTTCATGAGCTGATATAAAGGGAAACGATCTTTACAGATCCTATGCCTATCTTCTGTTATCCATAAATGTAAACAACTACAATGTCATCAATCTGGAGGATTTCAGTAAATACTTTATAGGTACTGTAGACAAATGCAGTAATTTATGTGTTTATGATAACACATGACAGAGACTATATGATAATAATAATCATCATCATCATCCTCATCATCATCCTCATCATCATCATCATCTTATCCAGCATTTGGAAACAATAAACATTGACAAAATCACGATCTGTCAACAGCAAAAGGCCACCTTACTTGGATCTGCACGCATCGAAAATACATCATACAGTCCTAGACACTTGGGAAGTGTTTGACTTGTGATTTTGTGATACGAAATCCAGCATATAGATCTCGTTTGCTGTGACCTACAGTGCTTTTGTGTCAATAATAATAACTTTATTCTTATATCCCTCCTCCATCTCTCCAAAGGGACTATGGGTGGCTTACACGGGGACCAAGCCCAAAAACAAGGTTACAGAGTAACACAATTAAACATGTAACTGTATAATATATTAAAACAATAAAAACCAATAAAATATAAGGCAACATAAAACATGAACCAAACATCAAACAAGAGAAGTAGGCATGTGCTGATTTGAGACTTATAGGGCAGGACAAGGGCTACTGCAAACGCAAACTGTAGGGCCGGGGCTGGGAATAAAATACAGGGGATCCAACCAGAAAATTAGGGCTAGGCAGACTTGATCAGTAGCTAAACCATTATTCAAAGGCACATTGGAACATCCAAGTCTTTTCCAGAAAGTGGACAAGGTGGGGGCTATTTGCAGGGTGTGAAGGTGTTTCTAAAAGCACACATATACACATAACCAAAACCACTCCAAAAAGAGAATAACTTTGATACAAATAATGAGGCTATTTAGAAGGGAGATATTTTGCAAATTTTAATATAACAGTGCTTATTTGCTCCGGATAGTTTATTTATTATTCAGAACATGGATATTGTAAGTTCAGAGTTCACTGCTTCAAATATTCAAAACACAATATGTTTGCTATTAAAGCATCTTAATCAGTAGATTCAGTAAACACAGAAGTATTTATTGTGCTGATATCCGTCCCTCATGTGGTTTTTATTCACTTTAAAAACAAGTAATCTGCCAAGCACTGCTCCAGTTCAATTTGTGTTCACACTAATGGTAGTTTCAGAAGATAAGTGGCTGGAAAATGATGCCCTAGATCACTCAATCCACTTTAAAATGAATATAGCCAAATGGCATTCTGCTCAATTCACAAAATAGTTTTATTTGTTAAGGATATATACAGAATGATGTTCCAAATCTGCATTCGCCTTTTTGGCTGAAATCTTGCATACCGTTTAGTCTATGAGTGTCTAAACTCCAAAAAATATTCTCAGTTCTTCAGACAAATGGTTGGAGTTAAAAAGGGAAGAGGAGAAGGAAGAGGAGGATATGTAGAGCAGAAGTAGATGGGAAGAAGAAGCTAAAGTCCAGGTAGATACAGAAGGACAGAGGGCCAAAAGCCCCTCTGTCCCTCTGCCTATCCCCATCCTTCCTGCAACAATTCCTTGCAGATACCTACTTTTCAGAAACTAATATATATCTTAAGACTTAACTGTGGTATTTTGCTTGTCCATTGTACTTATGAAAAGTCTTCGTGCCAACACCTGAAATGTATTTTCCTTATTATCTCAACTTACTGCAGTGCTTTATTAATTTATGCTAAAAAGGAGGTGGGGGTGGAATGAAAATGAAATATGCAAAGTAGATTTTTACTTGATACTTTCCCAAATCTGGTATCATTATTAATTCTTTCATAAAACCTAAAGTAACTTTCAAGGAATCCAGGGAACTTACAGACTCAGACCACATGAGCCCAACACAATTTCCCAAACACCTGCTTCAACTGGTCCCTTTTTCTCCATGACAGAGATAGCAAATATTATCTCAGATCAACCCAAGGACACAGCAGTGCATGAACTTTAGCTGATATAAACATACCATTTTCAGATGTGAAACCTAAATTTTCATTTCCTGTGCCTGTCAGATAAGGAAACAGGTAAAGCTTAGTTCAATGGGCATCTGATCACAAAACGTTTCTCGTCTATCACATTAAGAATTGCCAACCATAATCTGTCCCCAGGCTGTAAGACATATTATGGTACAATATATCAGAGGTCCAGTATTTGGCTGTTTCACCTTGTAGTCCAATCAATAGACTTGTCTGGATACCTTGAGTTCTATGCCTCTTTGCATAATCTTTTCTTTTTGGGGAAATGATGAAACAACGATGCTTTCTAATCTTTCTTCTAAATCAGAAATACAGTGGTTACATATAAGTACAAGCAATCAGATCCGTGCTGCCCTCTGATCAAACTCAGGTCAAATTAAGCTTCTGAGTTATAGGTGTTACAGTAGGAAGTTTTTGAACACAGCAAATGAAGACACCTACATGAAGTAGGAAAGGCCATCATTGGAAAAGGTAGTGTCATAACGAAAGTGACATGCAATCATGAAGGACGTCTATCCAATCTCAGTTGAAAGACCTCCAAAGATAGATATGCCACCATCCTCTGAGGAGGTCTACCTTTACGTTTTGTCCCTTTTGGCCTTATAGAGATTTGAGGACCTAACAAAAATATATGCTTCCAATTACCAATGCAAATGACATAATAGTGTGCAGGATTCTGCCTAACACTAGCCCCATTCAGTATTACAGGCAACCAATGGAGAATGACTTGAAACATCATGAAACAGGTAATGCTGAGAAAGAGTACAGTCACTCACAAAACATATAGCAATGAACCTCCCAAATCAAGTGGGACCTGGGCCAGATCCAACACAGATCTACCCCTCAAACAGCCAAAAAAAGACTTTGGAGGTCTCCATCCATCTGGGGTGTGGGCTGGGAAGTTGAGGGTGAAAGGGAGAGCTGAAAGGGAGGCTGGCAGTGTCCCTGCCCACCCGTTCCAATCTCGGATCAGCACAGGTGGGTATCTGAATGCCACCCTGCCAATAAGGTGGAGTTTTGGCTGGCTGGCTGGTCTCTACAGCGAGTCAAGCCAGCATTTTTAGGCCTGTGTAGAAGCAGCCTTAGTGGGGAAATACCTCAAAGCTTCTCAAAGCTTGGCCTCATGTAAGCCGCCCCCAGTCCCCGTTGGGGAGATGGTGGCGGGGTATAAATAAAGATATTATTATTATTATTATTATTATTATTATTATTATTATTAATATTACAGTCTGCCAGATACAGATGTTCAATTCAATTCAAAATCTAAGTCATTTTTAAGGACTGGGTATTCTTGAATTAATGCTATATCATCTCCACTAACCACTTCATCAGGCTGGACGCCCATTCCCATCTTTTGCCATATTCTGAGATAGCCACCGATCCCACGTCCTTCCCCTTGCTTTCTCAGGTTTGGAGTGGTAACATTTGACTCCTGAAGATGGATTTCTGGGTCCATTTCCATGCGTGTAGGAAACGGAGCCCCTCAGAGCCCCACCAGAAGTGCCCTTATGTCACACGATGGCCTTTGTGGGACTTCCACTGGGTTTTGTTTCTTAAGCGCATAGAAACAGAACCAGAAGTCCTAAGTGTGCACAAGCTACTGACAGGGTGTACCCTGTGATCACATATCAAATCATTACCTTTTTGTCTTTTACTGGGCAATTAGGACAAGAAGACAAAAGCCAGATAAAGTTTGTTTATTACACAACCTAAGTTCCTGAGACAGCGTGAAAATGAAGTAAAAATGGATGTGTTGAATATTTCTGTCCTTCCATACTGGGAGGTGGGTTCACAATATGGCCAGGTGGAAAGCTCTGTCATGGCCATGCACTGAGGATAATGTTCACCAGAAACAGGCCATGGGCAGAGCTGGAAGCCTATTGAAGAGCACTTTAATAAGTGTACTTTCAAAATATTTCCCACATGTAAAAGAACAATCCTTATCTATTATTACCACAAAGAGGGAAATGAGAAGGAAAAGAACAATGTAGTGTTCATTTTTCACCCTTCAGGGAGGGCCAATTGCAGATTAATTGCCTTCTTGGCAAAATGAACTATTATTGGAGGAAGTTCCCACATTTTAACAGAAATGTCAAAATGCTATTCGGTTCCAACAGTTCATATCACATCACATATTCATTTTAGAAAAGTTCTGAATACACAGATTTCCAGAGAGTCAGCATGTCCACATCATCCTTGGCTCTTTGCTTTGCCAATTGGCAGCTGCAACTAGTAGGAAGGGTAAGGCGGACCTCCTGGGAAAGCCAGCTGCCAATTCTTATGCAGCACCTTTAAGCAATAACTGAAATTTTAACTCTTTGAACAGCAACTCTCAGAATCCCTCAGCCATACAATCACCAAAAATAATATTTTTTTTCAAACCTTGTTTTCAGTTCCTCTTATATGACCTTCACAAGCTCTTCCTTAATCCCTCTCTTTACTAAATGCTTTAGAAAAATGGGAGATTAAAAACAGTTTGTGAACTCCTTGAGTTTGAATCCCCACTTTAATATATGTTGTTGTTCATTCATTCAGTCATTTCCGACTCTATGTGACTTCATGGACCAGCCCATGCCAGAGCTCCCTGTCAGCTGTCACCACCCCCAGCTCCTTCAGAGTCAAGCTAGTCACTTCAAGGATCCCATCCATCCATCTTGCCCTTGGTCGGTCCCTCTTCCTTTTTCCTTCCATTTTCCCCAGCATCATTGTCTTTTCTAAGCTTTCATTTCTTCTCATGATGTGGCCAAAGTACTTCATCTTGGCCTCTACTATTCTTCCCTCCAATGACCAGATGAGCTTTATTTCTTGAAGTATGGACTGGTTGGATCTTCTCTTCTAGATCACAACCTGTGGCCCTTCAGGTGTTTTGGACTTCAGCTCCCAGAATTCCTGCCCAATCAACAAGCTGGCTAGAGCTTTAGGTAACTGGGGGCCCAAATACCTGGAGGGCCACAGGTTGTGCCTGTTCTAGGTGGTGTAAGGTAAAGGTTTCCCCTGACATTAAGTCTAGTCGTGTCTGACTCTGGGGGTTGGTGCTCATCTCCATTTCTAAGCCGAAGAGCCGGCAATGTCCGTAGACACCTCCAAGGTCATGTGGCCAGCATGACTGCATGGAGTGCAGTTACCTTCCAGCAGAAGCATTATTATTATTATTATTATTATTATTATTATTATTAAACTTTATTTGTACCCCGCTAGCATCTCCCGGAGGACTCGATGTGGCTTACACAGGCCGAGGCCTCAACACACAACATAACAATACAATCTAAGCAAATCAAACAATTAAAAACAGAATAAAGCAAAATGAACAACAGGCAATAAACAATACACTAAAACACAATAAAACTGGGCCGGGCCAGAGTAATGGCTACAAGAATTAAAAGTGCTGATGTGACAGGAGGTGTATATGAGGCTTCTAGGGCAAGTGCGATGTGCGATGTGCAGCAATCATTGGTTCTAGTAAAGTGCTTATGGGACTTGGTAGTGGAGGTTTCCTAATCTGGGAAGGCACATCGGAAAAGCCAGGTCTTCAAGTTCTTTCTGAAGACTGCCAATGTAGGGGCCTGTCTAAGATCTTTGGGGAGGGTGTTCCAGAGTCGGGGGGCCACCACGGAAAAGGACCTGTCCCGCGTCCCCACCAAGCGCGCTTGCGACGCAGGTGGGATCACGAGCAGGGCCTCTCCAGATGACCGAATTGAATGTGTGGGTTCGTAGATGGAGATGCGGTCACGCAGGTAGGCTGGTCCCAAACCGTTCAGGGCTTTGTAGGTAAGCACCTGCACTTTAAATTGGGCTCGGAAAATAAACGGCAGCCAGTGGAGCTCCTTGAACAGGAGGGTTGACCTCTCTCTGTAAGGGGCCCCAGTTAGCATCTTGGCTGCCGTTCGTTGGACCAGTTGGAACTTCCGAGCCGTCTTCAAGGGCAGCCCCACGTAGAGCGCATTGCAGTAGTCCAATCTGGAGGTGACCAAGGCATGGACCACTCCGTCCAGATCCGCCTTCGCGAGGTATGGTCGCTGTTGGCGCACGAGTCTCAGTTGTGCGAAAGCCCTCCCAGGCACCACCGACGCCTGATACCAGTACCTATTGATCTACTCACACTTGCATGTTTTTGAATTGCTAGGTTGGCATAATCTGAGCCTAACAGCGGGAGTCACACTGCTCCCTGGATGTTAACCACCAACCTTTTGGTCAGAAAGTTCAGCAGTGTAATCCGCTGCACTATCAGGTGGGCCCTGGGCGGTGTAGGCAGGTCCAAGTTCTAAGAGTCATATAAGTATGACAGTAAGTGCTTCTTTCACACTAAAATCATTGAAACATGACCTTACTACCATGTTTCTCTCTTTCAACACGATTTAAGTGGAGAAAGTAGGCACCTAAGTGCATTAATACTGTGGGGCTTACTGTCTTGGTCTTTCACCTGAGTTCAAATGAGTCAGACAACATCTACCTGGATTTGTCTGTTCCCAATATGTTTGCCGTAATGAGCTGTTTACTCTCTGCCCTTCCAATGCCACGTTCTGAACATTTCTGACCTTTCTTGACTGCACCTTGGCTATTCAGATCTGCCAGCTGCTGTTCTTGCTTCTGCTGCTGGTTGTTATTAATCAAATTGGAGGAAAAATACTCTATTCCCAAAAAGAGATAATTCGCTTGCTGGATACACATATGCCACAGTTAGCTCTCTAGTTATTTCTCCAGCATCAATTTAGTGCTGCACGAGGAGGGAAGCGTTTTCTCCCTTCTCTCCTCCTCTCCCAGCCTAACTAAGCGTACAAGGAAGAAAGACCCAAGCTGCCTGGAGAGAGCCTATAATCCCCTTTGCCAGTTGAAGCAATCTAAAAGGTTACTCCTGTGCACTTTACAACATTCCTACCAGCATTTAAAATACAACAGTTTGAAAACAAGAGTATGCACAGAAACTGCACTGCTCCAAAGGCCAAGATTAGAATAAAACTAGCAATGAAGTGTAAGGTTATACAAAGCATAGTCTGACTTCACAGCTTGAAACCTGCCCTGCAAATAGACGGCTAACCCAGCAAGATGAGATTAATGCTGGTTTTCTTCCTTGCTGCTACCAGGCCAGCAGAAATACAGTATAACAGCCAATCTGCAAAAGGCAGCTGAACAGTTCTCCCTTTTCAAGCTACATTGAGAATAGTGATATCATTTTCTCTCATTACAATGAAACATTCTGATCTTTTGACATTTGCCACCCCTCCACAGAGCCAAACTGCAGGGACATGGATGAGGCTAAGTTCTAGTTCTGCCATTTCCTTCTGGTTGTCAGACATAATTACTACCTCTACCACTTCTATGAGGCTTCCAATTTCACTTTCCAGTGACCTCAGGTGAAATACCATCTGTACATCATCTAATATATAGGAGCCGCAGTGGTGCAATGGGTTGAACCCTTGTGGCAGCTGAACTGCTGACCTGAACGTCAGTGGTTCGAATCTGCAAGGCTGGGTGAGCTTCCATCTGTCAGCTCCAGCTTCCCATGCGGGGACATGAGAGAAGCCTCCCACAGGATGGTTACACATTCAGGTGTCCCCTGGACAATGTCTCTGCAGATGGCTGATTTTCTCACACCAGAAGCGACTTACAGTAATCTCAAGTTGCTTCTGACACGATAAAAAATCATCTATGTATCTTCTTTTAAATTACTGTACAAAACAAATGTACACCTTTGGTCTACATTTTCCCATATATTCACTTTAACATTACGCTCAACATTTTGGGTGCTGGAAAACAGCTGGAATAACAAAATAAAACAAACTTATTCATATGATCTAAAAGAGAACTGGTTTAAAAGATGTACCTTTGATACATTATACCATCCAAATTAAGCAAATATTACAAAAGCCTCAATAATAATTGCTGGAAATGTGAAGGTCAAGAAGGAAGTTTTTACCACATGTGGTGGTCATGTAGTAAAGCCAAAAGATTCTGGAAAATTATACATGAAGAAATACAGAAAGTTTTAGACATCAAACTCCAAATGAAACCAGAATACTTCCTACTAAGATTCTTAGATTTGAAAATAGAACATAATAAAGAAGTGCTCCTTAACTATTTGACGACGGCAGCGAGAATAACCTACACAAAGATGTGGAGGCAGAAGAAAATCCCTTCAAAAGAACAATGGATAATGAAAAGTATGGAAATTATGAACATAGACGAACTGACCCAACTTCTAAAGAGACATCATGGAAAGCCGATTAAAAAGACTGACTGGCAATTATTTCGAGATTATATGGAAAAAGAGAACATTAATAATTTAGCCAGCGTAATTAGTTAGAGCCTTCTCCAAAAAAAGATATACCTGAGGAGGAAAATCTCAAAACAATGATACTGTAAGAAGAATGAGATACCCAGGTTGGGGAGAGCTTGGAAGTACAATTATTTTTTTCTTTTTTCTTTTTTCTTTTTTAATTTTTTTAAAATTTTCTTTTTCTTCAGTTTCTTCTTATTTCCTACTTTTCTATCTTCTACATAATATTCTCCCACTTTCCTTGTAATCATATATTATTTCAATAAAAATTTATTTTAAAAAACATTTTGGATGCCACCTTATCATGTACCCTTTTACTGTCTCACCTTTCATCTCTAGTTCCATAAGAAATTAACATCGTTTTTGCGCAAGTATCATCCTTACACAATAATGAATAATACTTATTTTCTCCAACATTTGTGGCTACTTGTCTTGGCTTAATCTATCCTTAAATTGAAAATAAGCAATTTGCCTTCCTCGAAAAGCTTATCTCTTGATTTAAGCTCCTAGCTGACATGTTCAAAGTACAAAAGATCATCATAAAACAACCATTTCCTACTTCTAAGACATTCTTTCCCTTTTCAAAAAATAAGTCTTCCTGCAGTGAAGTGTCTGTACATATAAAATAAACATTCTAATACAATTATTTTTAAATTCAGCATATGCCATAACTTTGTCATGCCAAAACATGAAATTTTTAAACCATTTTCAAAATGAATTTCTGCGATCTGGAAATCCAATCTAACACAATTTTTAAATATCATTTTGTTCCTGATTAGATTACATCTTGGTTACAATTTGACTCTTTATGAAAAAAAAACACCTTCATGCTGTAAGAATATAACAAACATACCTTTAGTCAAGGTTCAAACTGAGCACCACTATTGGCTAATTGGTTAATCTCTGCCATTAGCTGACAAGCATAAAAACTTTGAGTTGAGTTGAAACTTTCATGGCTGTAAACCAAAATAACTTCATCAACACAAAACATCTTAGACCCAAATCTCTACACCTAAGGAGACCGAGGAGCTTGAGTTTCAACTGGGGCCCTTCCACACAGCTATGTCACTCAGAATATCAAAGCAGAAAATCCCACAATATCTGCTTTGAATTGGGTTATCCAAATCCACACAGCCATAAATCCCAGATCAAAGCAGATAATGTTGATTTTTATTTAGTGTGACGGCGCGAGTGGCGCCACCTATATGTAAAAATGTAAGTTGCAGGATTTGAACTGTTGTATCGTGCCTGATTTTGCCTTTTTACTCTGTAAATGTATAGTTGGATTGATTGTTTTTATAGCTGTCAATCAATGTTGTTTGCACCAGTTGAATTGCTCCTCCTGCTCAATGGTTTGACCCCACCTCTTCCTAGAGAGCAGGACAGTGTTTCCTTTTCCATTCCACCATCAAACTTTCTATCAGATGGACATGAGAGAGAGATTAAGTTACCCCTCAGCACCAATTCTGAGGTTCTTACCCTTGAGACTTATGCTTCATGTTCAGATCAACCTGGACAACGTTGAGAAGTCTCAAGTGCCTTCAAACCAGTTCTTTGGCACCAGAGGAAGGCTTTGTGCCTTCAAAATATAGGCCACTGGAATTGGGGTTGTGATTATTCTGATATTCACAGCCATTGAGAAAGAGGGACCTGGAAAAGTTTCTCAGCTGCAAAACCCCTTGGGCCCAAGACAACCAGAGACTGTAATGTATATTTTCTTTTACCCCTTTGAAACTTGCAGCTTATTGCCTTAAAGGGATAACTCTTTGTGAACAATTAAACTTATTTTGAGTTATCTACAGTGTTTTGGTCTTTGGGAGTTCCAGTTTTCCTAAAGGAGGGCAAGAAGCAATCCCCTGGGGGAAAAGATGTCACCTCCATGCCTCTTTCACTAAGAATTATAGCCCCCAGGCGCGACGGCACATTTAGCTGTGTGAAAGGAGCCTTTGACAACAAATTTTATTCGGTTCACTATTTGGCTGTAAAATTGTGTATCAGGTTTTATCTCCAGCTTGCTTCAAAGATTGAAGCAGAGATATGAAAACTGGACAACTGCAGCACTGGAAAGAGAAAGCCATGAAAGTGGATGGCAGGCGGTACAATAAACCATGAATAGTTCAACCATTTTGTAGGTTTAACCATTTTGTAGGTATTCTTCCAAATTAACTCTGAAAAGCAAATCTACAAAGTATGGGTGGCAATCATACAGCCCTCCAGATGTTACTGGACCTGGCACTGTAGCCAAGGTCCACCAAGTTTTGAACATACAGACCAACATTGCATGCTCAATCACAAAGGAAAGGAAATGAAGTGTTTATTATATTTGTGTTTGTTCAACAAAACAAAATTGGAAAAAATAATCTTATTTCACACCTTTATTCACTCACTTGAAACAGCTTGCATTATTATGTGGGTTCACCCATTCATTCATCTTTATTTTAAACCAATTGGATTCTGAAGTTTTAAATTGCGTATTATTGGATACTAGTTTTGTCCACCTACATCACCAAGACCCAGAAATACCTTTCTGTTCCTCGTGACTCATCACCTTCAAAAATAATTCTGTCCGCCAGAGTGCTATTTCTCGTTACGTTCTACTTGCAAGAAAAGATACATGTCCTGCTTTCCTCCCCTCAGTTCTTTACAAAGATGCTGGTGGATGGCAAATTAGAATTTTGTAACAAATTTGTACGTGATCATAAGCAATCCAAAAATTAATGGTGAAAGGCAGCTGGAATTGTTAAGTACGTATATCCATTTCCTACCAGTTAACATTTTATACTGGAGGCTTATTTGAAATGTCTGCATTCTTTTAAAAAAAATCGGAATTCCTTTGCGTGTGCTTGAGTGATACACCTCCCACAAGCCAATCCCAAGAAGACACAAGTTTTTGGGGTCAACAATGGCACAACTCATTTATTGATTACAGGAAAAAGGGTTGGCAGCCATGCAAGGGTCCTGGATCAGTATCGGGCAGCCCGCTGCTGTCCGATACTGCTTAATACACCAGGGTGCAGCCAGCACAATACCGGGCCAAAATTAACTTGGCACCCCTGGGAACCACCAGACTTCCCCCCTTCCACTAAGATGGGGGGGCGGGTAAACAAGCCATACCCAGGGCCCATGCCACACACCAAACACGGAGTTGTGACAAGTTAACATAAACAAGCTAACAACAAGCTAACAACGATCCAAAACAAATCCAACATGCAGGGTAGGTGGGATAGATCAGCTGAAGCAGCCACAGTGTCTGCCAGGGGGGCTTGGGCAGCCTCAAGTAGGCTGCCCAGGCGGAGGGAGAGGCCGCTCCGGCCACTCCAGCGGCGGGGTGGGGCCATCTTCCCATAGGCTGGAAGAAGCTCCCTGTGGCCATAATGGCAGTGGAGAACGCCCTGCATCGCAACGTTTCTGGCCCAGTAAGTCAGGCCATGCCTTTTGTAAGTAGCCCCTTAGTTTTCCTTGTTAGTCATTATATTACTCTAGCATTAGCTATCTGCCCTGCAGGAAGTGCCAAGAAATTAATTATGATACACTACACATCAGTCAAGAGCTACATAAGAAGAATGAAATTTTGGCATGAGATAGTTGCCAGTTCCTTTGTACATCAATGCTGCTGCCTGTGAAGGATCTAAGAACTCTTGTCTCTGGTAGATTATAATGAGGAAAAATTGCTTTGATCAAGAACTGTAATGATAAACGAGTGTTCAAAAGCGCTTTCACTGCACATTTGCCAATCTTACCCAAATCACTTGCCACACTGTAAAAAGGAGCAGAATTGTGATGGAGCTCTAAGACGGTGACCTCTCGGAGGAAATGAATGACCTGTCATCTTCGGATCTGAATTAATACATTCCCATAGACATGCCTTGAAGATTATCCAAGTTTTCAGATTTAAAAGACTGCGGTGGGAATGGATTATGCAGCCACCAATACAGCCTGAAGAAGACTAATATGATGGGAGAGGCTTTGTATTTATCTTGTGAATCTACTGGTTCACAGATCATTCTTTTAATGAGTTCAGTTCCTCCTAAAGTTATTCCTTTTTCTCACATATATTCCAAGGTGTTTGTTATTATATTTGGGATTAGTTTATAAAAAGAGATTACTGGATATCTAGTGGTTGGTTAATGGCTTTTAATAGCCATATTGAATGCATACCTTTTTCAAGGAGTTTTATCCCAGTGACTGATTCCATAAGTGATGGATCAGCTCTTTAAAAACAGAGATTGTTCAAGTGATATTCCCAGTCCTAAATAAGGTGAGATAAGAAATGGGTTTCAAGATTATACTTGCTCTTTCTAGTGTGTACCCTCTCTGTACTTTTAGAAACAGAATTTACTTGAATAAGGGCTCTACCAACCTAGAGCCCTCGATGGCATAACGAGTTAAACCCTTGTGCCGAAAGGACTGCTGACCGAGAGGTCAGTGGTTTGAATCTGGGGAGTGGGGTGAGCTCCTGTCTGTCAGCTCCAGCTTCTCATGCAGGGACATGAGAGAAGCCTCCCACAGGATGATAAAATATCCAGGTGTCCCTTGGGCAGCATCCTTGCAGACAACCAATTCTCTCACCCCAGAAGCAACTTGCAGTTTCTCAAGTCGCTCCTGACACATACACACACACAAAATCCACCAACATTCTACTTTCACAGAAGATCTCAGTCACTTAACATGGTTTCTTCTAGTTCTGCCACCGAAAGAGACCAGGAAGACTAGAACTGAGAATTCAAGAGTGTAATTTGAATTTGGTTTATGAAGAACCATACTCAAGTTAACATTGTGTGACAGGGGGAGGGAAAGCATTGCTTAAGAGTTATTGTTGCTTATTTGAAGAAATGTTAGGTCTAATTCACACAAACTTTCCCTCATTAATCTCACTTCCTGCTTACAGTCATTTATTATGTAACTGGTAAAATTAATTAGGAGTAAGTGGAGCTTTGTACTCCTGCAGGGGGAAGCTACAAAGACCTTACCTACTGTGATAAGCATTCATTATGAACAAGATAAAATAATCCCTTTCCAACAGACCTGAAAGATCTGATATCAATAAACATGTGAGCAACCATACCACCATCATTAATTCTATTGGACCAACAAAAATATCATAGTCTGTAAGAAACACACATGATAATTCAACACCAAAATCTAATGTGTATATGAATGCCTCTCTCATGGAAACCCATTGAGTGACCCTGGCCAGGTCACACTCTCCCAGTTTCAGAGAAGGTAAAGACAACCTCCTCTGAACAAATATTGCCAGGAAAACTTTGTAATAGCATCACCTTAAGGTCTTCAGAAGTTGGAAATGACTTGAAGGTACACTACAGCAACAAATCTTGCAGCTGTTGTCCCAAACATAAACCTTTACACCAGAGACATATTGTGTTTGCCAATTCTTGTAGATATCTGACTTTTAAACTCTGTGTTGAAGTTGACTTTATACTTTGTGAAAAATATGTACTGTATATTCCAGCATATAAGACGACTGGGCGTATAAGACGACCCCCAACTTTTCCAGTTAAAATATAGAGTTTGGGATATACTCGCCATATAAGACTACCCCTCTTCCAACACACACAAAATAAAAATTTTGATTTCAAGATGGTAATTTTCCTATTACTGTACCTCCTTCTCTGCCTCTCAGATCTGGCACATGCGCACCTGCACCACTTCACTGCAGTCTTCAGGAGCGAGATCTGAGTGGCAGAGGAGGCGGTACGGTAATAGGATACAAGGGCGGGCCAGAGAGATAAAAGAGTTGTGGTTTCTGGGCTCAGAACCACTCTATCTCTTTTTTTCCATACCCCAGATGCCTGCAGCTTGCTCTGCCCTTCACTTACAACTTCCTGGTGAGGCGCCCCCTTCACCTCACCATCGGGACCACATTAAGTCCATGAATCCTGATGAATGGATTTTCTTCTACCATACTTGTACAGCGTCGCCCTTAATGCTTTCACACAGTTGCTGCATATGGCAGGGACGCGGCCACTGCCATTTTTGAGCTCCCCCCACAATATGCCGCAACCACAGATTCTCCAATGCGGATGGGATGTTTCAGCACCCGCTCTATAAGACAACTCCCGGCGTATAAGATGACTCCCATGCATAAGACTACTCCAGCGTATAAGATGACTCCCACGTATAAGACAACCCCTGACTTTTGCGAAGATTTTCTTGGGTTAAAAAGTAGTCTTATACACCAGAATATATGGTATATGGTAAATTGTGCCATCTGTCCAGGAATGACATCTGGAGATGGGAAATTTCAACTTACAAAGGGAACCACCCAGTTCAGGGTTAGCAAAGTACTAAAGGCATGTCTTCATGAAAACCCACACTCCATGCCAATAGTAATATTTCTAATAATATCCAGTCTTAAAAGAGACTGATGTAACAACACTGTTTTTCTTCCAGCTATGAAAACAGCAATTGTGAAAAAAGCAACTTTTAACTAACCCATTAACATCTACAAATATTGACAATCTAGGCAACTGCTAATGTGACAGATTCCCTGCAGGAGCAATCCATATAAACTTCACCACTGCATATGTTAACTGTAACAAAAAAGACAAAAATATAGCAGAAACTGCATATACAAAGATATCAAAAATGAATTGCTGTGTGAAACAAAAACAACTTAAGAGAGATATTGACAAGCTGGAATGTGTCCAGAGGAGGGCGACTAACATGATCAAGGGTCTGGAGAACAAGCCCTATGAAGAGCGGTTTAAAGAGCTGGGCATGTTTAGCCTGAAGAAGAGAAGGCTGAGAGGAGATATGATAGCCATGTATAAATATGTGAGAGGAAGTCACAGGGAGGAGGGAGCAAGCTTGTTTTCTGCTGCCCTGGAGACTAGGACACGGAACAATGGCTTCAAACTACAAGAAAGGAGATTCCATCTGAACATGAGGAAGAACTTCCTGACTGTGAGAGCCGTTCAGCTGTGGAACTCTCTGCCCCAGAGTGTGGTGGAGGCTCCTTCTTTGGAAGCTTTTAAACAGAGGCTGGATGGCCATCTGTCAGGGATGCTTTGAATGCAATATTCCTGCTTCTTGGCAGGGGGTTGGACTGGATGGCTCATGAGGTCTCTTTGATTCTATGATTCTATGGGGAACACATCAGAAAGCAACAGCTATTCATGAATACATATGTAAAGTCAATATTGACCAAGTAGGATTGGTCTCCATAACTTATCTCAGGAACAGTGTATACTTTGGTACAAATAGAGGAACGTTTCTAGTCCACTTTCTCAAACACACTAATCACCACGGCAAAACATTTGTTCAAAAATATATATATCGGTGCTATTAAAAGACAAGCCAATGGAAAAAACAAAGGCATTCAAACACCTTCTTAAGAATGCAATTATCACAGGAAAATGTAGAGTTCATTCAACAGCAGAGTTCTTTGTATGCTTCAATGAGAAAAGTAAATAGAAAATAACACACCAGACTGCAAGCATACATCTTTAGCAGGGCAAGTGAGATCCTTAAGTTGTTTGACAATTCTGGCATACAGCTTCATGTTCTGGATCTGTATAGAATGAGGGCTACTCATTATTTTCCAAACAAATATAAAGACACACAAAAATCAGTATTAAATAGATATGGTTAGAAGTCCAAATATTTCTGAGTCCCAAGTAGAAAAAGGAATTCAAGACTCTGGGCTTTTCCACATAGCCCTATATTCCAGAATATCAAGGCAGAAAATCACTCAATCTCTGCTTTGAACTGGGTTATCTGAGTCCACACTCAGATAATGTGGGATTTTCTGCCTTGATATTCTGGGATATAGAGCTGTGTGGAAGGACCCTAAGTGAGATCACACCAGTTAGTTAAACTGTTAGATGCTAAACGGTGCAGCGAGGACTGTATAATAGCACTAGAGGCAGATGTGCCCGTTGCTGGCAGCAGCCTCCCATTTCCGCTACTAATCAGAGGTGACATCTCTTGCAACCAGTATCTGAAAGACAACACATGAATATGACAGGGAAGATTACATGCCTCTGTTACATTTTGGAAACCTGAAATCCCAAGGGCCTGAAGTGGCAAGGACATTTTTTTTAAAAAAAAAAAACTTTCCATATTCCTCAGATAATTCGTCCCAATAGTTTTATTCTTCCTTCATGGCTCTACATGGCTGTTTTTAAATATATCTGAGATTTTGTAATATTCCTTGCTAGCATTTTTACTTGTAAATTTTCCAGGGTTTTGTGTGCTTTTTAAAAAAGATTTCACATAGACCACTTTTGCTGCTATATAAGTTGGCATAAGGAGCCCCCGGTGGCGCAGTGGGTTAAACCTCTGAGCTGCTAAACTCAGGTTCAAATCTCAGGAGGGGGTGAGCTCCCACTGTTAGCCCCAACTTCTGCCAACCTAGCAGTTTGAAAACATGCAAATGTGAGTAGATCAATAGGTATTGCTCCGGTGGGAAGGTAACGGCGCACCATGCAGTCATGCTGGCCACATGACCTTGGAGGTGTCTACGGACAAGGCTGGATCTTCGGCTTAGAAATGGACATAAGCACCACTCCCCAGAGTTGGACACAACTGGACTTAATGTCAGGGGAAACCTTAACCTTCTACTAAGTTGGCATTATAATCATGAAACTTGCAAAAACCCATTACTGAAGAAACAAAGATTGTCTACCATTTTTAACAATATTGGATTTTGAACCTTAGCCACAATACTTGGATGAATTTGGAGGTTCCTATTTAAAACCATCACTCATCCCATGTTTTTCACATCACCTTGCCTGAGGAAGAGTCCTGGAAGAAATAAAAAAATATGTAAACTCTTTTGTGTTAGCTTTGCTCATCTGACTAAAGAGAAATCAAGCACGGATCAAACATTATCTACAGTTCACAAAACGATGGCACAATCTATTGTATCCTTTCATCCGTTTTAAAACCCACTACATTGAAATATTATAAAGGTCTACCTGAAATGTAGGATGTATTTTTAGTAAACAAATTACTTGTACCTACATACACAGAAGCCCATTATTTTTCAGAAGTTGCAACCTTGAAGAGTCTGTCTCATTTTCATTTCTCCTGGCACACACCTCCACACTTCTAATTGAGAACACTAATCTTACTCCCACGGCAGCGTGCATGAAGGCATCCCAGCCGGAGAATCTATTCTGAACTCCGCAAATTAGAACAGTAAGGCTATAATGGAAATCTGAAACTAGCAAGAGATGGTCAAATTTAATGATAACATATGTCTGCACAATCAGTCACATTTAAATCAGTATGGTCTTTCCTCATCTCTCCTTTCCCCACATTTCCTGATTTAATTATGAAAAAGAAATTAACTCCTTGTAATGCTAACTCTGTAAAATAGCTGCCAATATTTCAAGAAAGCTCCATATCAATATTGGTGTTTCTAACACTGTTGTTGTATGTGCCATCAAGTTGTCTCCAATCTACGGTGACACCCACAGGTTTGTTCAAGGTCACTCAAAAGGTTTCATAGCCGACAGGGAAGATTTGAATCCTGATGCATGGAGTTAGACTCCAATGCTCAAACCATTATACCACACTCTTTCTAATATTAGCCAACATTAATAGGTAGTAATGCTGTGACACTTTTTTTTCCTTTCAGCTATTAAAAAAGTAGTAAATATAGCAATATTTTGTGTGTTCCTGCATGGCAGGGGATTGGATGGCCCTTGTGGTCTCCTCCAATTCTATGATTATATTTATCCACAAGCCCTATCCTCTAAATCAGTGGTTCTCAATCTTCCTAATGCCGGGACCCCTTAATACAGTTCCTCATGTTGTGGTGACCCCCAACCATGTAGGTTTTTTTGTTGCTACTTCACAACTGTAATTTTGCTATTGTTATGAATCGTAATGTAAATATCTGATATGCAGGATGTATTTTCATTCACTGGAACAAATATGGCACAAATGCCCAATACGCCCAAATTTGAATACTGGTGGGGTTGGATGCGGATTGATTTTGTCATTTGGGAGTTGTAGGTGCTGGGATTTATAGTTCACCTACAATCAAAGAGCATTCTGAACTCCACCAAAGATGGAATTAAACCAAACTTGGCACACAGAACTCCCATGACCAACAGAAAATACTGGAAGGGTTTGGTGGGAATTGACCTTGAGTTTTGGAGTTGTAGTTCACCTACATCCAGAGAGCACTGTGGAATCAAACAATGATGGATCTGGACCAAATCTGCCACAAATACTCAGTATGTTCAAATGTGAACACTTGTGGAGTTTGGGGAAAATAGACCTTGACAGTTGGGAGTTGTAGTTGATGGGATTTATAGTTCAAAGAGCATTCTGAACCCCACCAACGATAGAATTGGGCTAAACTTCCCACACATAACCCCCATCACAAACAGAAAATACTGTGTTTTCTGATGGTCTTTGGTGATCCCTCTGAAACCCCTCGTGACCCCCACAGGGGTCCCAACCCACAGGTTGAGAAACACTGCTCTAAATTGTTTTTGCACCAGTCTGCCCAGCCATGACCAGAAATTGATTATTATTGTTCATTGGTTGTTGGTTTGATGCTTGCTTTGATATATTGTTATAATGTTGTTGTTTCATTCTGTTTTATGCTGTTGTTATGCATTTTAATGGGATATACTTTAACTGTGTTGATCGGGTTCATCTCTATGTAAGCCGCCCCAAATCCCTTTGGGGAGATGGAGGCAGGGTACAAAAATAGTTGTTGTTGTTGTTGTTATTATTATTATTATTATTATTATCTCACACAATGCTTGAATGATCACACTTTTAAAAATAATGATTATGACTTAAGTTGAGAAGGGAAAAAACTTATCTAAGCCAATAGAAACTGAACCAAAGAGCATGATGATGATGATGAATCTTTATTTATAATCCGCCCTCTGTCCCTGAAGGGGCTCAGGGTGAAGGGACTCAGGACTAATGACCCTAACAGATGAAAAAATTGAAGCTGTGTTGAATCCAAGCCTTTGCAAACTTTAATGGATTGGAAATTAATTGGACTACTTTCAAAATGGCCTGACATTATGAAACATTGAGTCTATGTCATTGGGCTGGGGGATATTTTCATCTCCAGTGTGGCCCCGCTTCATTTTGGCTCTTTTGCTAATTCTTCATAACCAACTAGTAAATAAATATAGTAAAAAAATGTTCTCTTGGCAAAAGGGCAGTTTTGCTCAGAGAAAAGACTAGGCCCATATTAATCCTAATCCTAAACAAAGATTACACTGTTTCCCTGATTTTGATCTATTGTGTTGTTGTTTTTTTTTTTTAACTGCCAAATGATAGCCACTTCCCAACACTTGAAGTAATTGCGACCTTTTAAAAATGGATTACCATTTCAACTCCTTGCCAATCTTCCAATACTTTACCAGACCTGGTTATAGTCTGTCCCATCATCTTCCATGCATAGGCAGACATGTATATAACAACCCTCCCTCATGTCGCTATAGCCTTCAGCCGCCTGTTTCTTCCATACAACCAGATTCAGAGGCCTACTGCCTCTCACACTGCAGGCAACACATAAACAGCACGATTAAAAACCAGGGATGGTGTTGTCTTCCAGGAATTGGTCTCATTTCTACTTACAGCCATAGAGGTTGGTGGATATCACTGTATCCTGTGGGAATGAATGAAAAACAAAAGAACAGCTGTCCCTTTATAGCCACAAATTATGCATCTATGAATTCAACAATCCACAACTTGAAAATATTCAGAAAAACCCAACCATTTTACTATGCAATTGTATGTAATAGGACTTGAACAGCCATGGAATTGGGTATTTTGGGGGGTCCTGGACCAAAGTCCAGTGGATACCAAGGATCCATTGTACTTCCTTTTCTCCCTTTTATTATTCCCAAGTTTATGCAATACTCCTAGTTATATTGTGAGGAGAGAGAAAAAGAAACATTCCATCTAGGTTTACTTTCTTCATGCCATGCATGAGTTTATGTACATTCATCATGTTCCCTCCAATTCACCTGTTTTTTCCTAAACTGAAAAATCCAAGGGGCAAACTTTACACACAAGTATATTGCTTCAACATCCCGATTATGTTGCTTATACTTTATGGCAGTTTCTCCAAAAATGAAATATCCTTTCTGAGATGTGGCAACCAGAACTGTACACAGTACTCTAGTGTTATTATGGCATTTTCTATTTTCTTCAATGCTTCTTTCTTAATAATCACCAACATATAATGTTTCACAACCATTCACTAATTCTATATGAATTGAGTTTGATGCTCCCTGCAAGTAGAAAAACACAGGCCACCCATCACACTCCCACAACGAGAAATATTGTATTATTAAAGTGGATAAAAATGCTAGTTTTTAAATGCTATGTAAATCTCACGGTATCATCAGAGATTTCATCCCAGCGATAATAAAAAGGCAGCCCTAAGATGCCTAAGCAAATAGTTTCAATGTTCAGGAGTTATAAGTTACATTGTGCTAGTATTTAGAACTTTCTGTTCATATTAAATTTGTCGGTTCGCTTAACACAAAGTATACTATACTTAAAAGATAGTAGGTCAATCAGTATAGCTGAGAGGACTGGACCATCAGGGAAATGTAACGGGAAGTGGATAATAATGAATCCAACCAGCTCCCCTGTGCTCTGTTCACACTCTTAAATCCCTTCCTCATCACTGGGGCACTTCCATCTTCTCTCTTGCCATCTTAAAAAGCCTACTAACTCTTGAACTCAAAGAGACAGAGAAAACAGAAGTCTTAGTTCAGACTTGATGGGAAAGGATGGTTTCTCAAAACGCACAAAGGTTTAGGCTAGTATGTCCCTCTCCCACTGGCTTCCTTCTTTTGCCAGATGCAAAGGAGAAAAAATGTCTGCTTCTTCTTTTAAGCAAACTGGAGTTTCTCATAATGTCTTGACTCAAGGAAATTACAATAAGTTTGCATCTTCAACCAGTAAATGCTATTTTGGACTGTAACTTTCCCAATGCCACATCCAGTCTGGCCATTGGTAGTTCTCATAAAAAGTAATCACTTCCCCAAGTTCCGGTTCTTCAGCTACAACACATATCATTACTGATAGAAAACTACCAAGAGATGATGGGATTTTAAGCCAACACTCAGAGCCAAGGCTAGAAAAGGCCGACATTTCAGTGAACATTCAGTAGAAGAGGCCAGGCACAAACCACAGTTCTCCCAACTGGCTGCCATGAGGAACTGTGATTGGTTTCAGATTGGAAGCAGTATTGACTGTCAATAGGAACATGGCGGTTGGGTAAAGAGCCCTCTGGTTTTTTCAATGAGCGGCCGAGCTTCTCATATGCTTTGGCAAAAATGTTAATAGAGTAGCTTGTAGGTCTTCTTCTGAATGCACACAGTGCTCTTCTAACAATCGCTAACCAATCCCTCTCCACTGCCAGAAATACAGCTTAATGATGTAACATTAGAAAATGTTGACAATTTCTGCTCCCTTGGCAGCCACCTCTCCACAAAAATCAACATTGACACTGAAATGCAACACCGCCTGAGCTCTGTGAGTGCAGCATTTTTCGAATGAAGCAGAGAGTATTTGAGGATCAGGACATCCATAGGGATACCAAGGGTGCTTGTTTTTAAAGCTATAATCCTCCCAATCCTGCTATACGCTTGCAAAATGTGGGCTGTCTACAGACGTCGCACTCAATTCCTGGAACAAGTCTATCAGCGTTGCCTCCAAAAAATCCTGCAAATCTCTTGTGAAGACAGGTGGACAAATGTCAGTGTGCTGGAAGAATTGAAAACCACTAGCATTGAAGCAATGCTCCTACGCCATCACCTCCACTGAACTGTCCATGTTGTCCAAATGCCTGATCACTGTCTCCTAAAGCAGTTACTATACTCCCAATTCAAGAATGGGAAATGTAGAATTGGTGGACAGGAAAAGAGATTTAAAGATGGGCTTAAAGCTAACCTTAAAAACTGTGGCATAGACACTGAGAACTGGGAAGCTCTGGCCCTTGAGCACTCTAACTAGAGGTCAGCTGTGACCACCAGTGTTGCAGAATTTGAAGAGGCACGAATGAAGGGCAAAAGGGAGAAATGTGCCAAGAGGAAGGCATGTCAAGCCAACTCTGACCAGGATCGCCTTCCACCTGGAAACCGATGTCCTCAATGCGGAAGAGCATGCAGCTCAAGAATAGGGCTCCACAGCCACCTATGCATCAATTGCCAAGACACTACACTTGGAGGACCATCATCTTCAGGCTACAAGGGATTGCCTAATTAATTAAGGTTGCGTAAAACTATGTTGAAATCTAAATCATATGACAATATTATACAAACATTTTGCCTGGAGTAAATTATTAATTATGAGTGAATAAGAAAACTGCAAGTTCTCAACCTTTGGTCCATTCATCAGTACCACTATATAAAATAGGGTGTAGCTACTTTTGCACCAAGCAAAGCTATATTTCAGAGTAAATAAATGGCAAATCACCTCTGAGTATACCTAAGAAAACCCTGTGAAAATCATGTGGTCATCATCAGTTGATAGGCGACGTACACACATGTACACACAAACATACACAGTAAAGCAATAGTTCCAAAACCAAGTAATACTATCAACCAGTAATGAAAGGGTCTACCGATTTACTACTACAC
Source organism: Anolis sagrei (assembly GCF_037176765.1). Taxonomy (NCBI): domain Eukaryota; kingdom Metazoa; phylum Chordata; class Lepidosauria; order Squamata; family Anolidae; genus Anolis; species Anolis sagrei. The sequence continues at coordinate 181,212,095 of NC_090022.1, forward strand.
AGTTGGAGCTCAATGTCTAGACTCCATGAAAAGGTTTTCTATATCCAGGAGAGTCACAGAAATATAGTAAAGTCTTATCCTAACAAACTATTGCAGTGGTGAGACGTTAAGGTATTCCTACAAGGAATGAATTCTAAAATAGCTTTCCCTAAGGCAAAAGTAATTATTTGCTGTCAACCGTAGGGCACCTGTCTGAGCCTTATTCAGATGAGATGAGATGAAATTTCTAGGCTAAGAAAGACAGCAATGGTTAGGATGAAATAAAACTGGTTCGTGTGTTGTTAGAACCATTAAATCAATTTTAAGAGCTATTGGATTAGTGTGAAACATTAAGCATAAAACCATCTAAAACATTAATATTGATTACACTAGAAAGTCAAAGGATCATCTATGCTTTGCTTCTCCTAACTCACTGAAAACTTCGGGGAGGGCAGGGGGAGGAAATGGCAAAAGGAATTCATTAGCTGAAAATTATAGGTATTTATTTTCGAATTTATTTCCTGCTGACTCCATTTCAAAAGCACTCTGGGTTAGTTATTATACACTTTCAAATACTGTTAACAAAGGCCATTCAAGTCAACAGTTTGCTATTCTTGAAAACCAAAAAAGCCTAAGTGTTGAAGAAATTGTTGGTTCCATCATGTTTGAACAACAAACAAAGAAAAAATGGGTAAATAGCAAGTTCTTGAAAAAAAGCCTTTCAACCCAGCTGCCTATAAAACAGCAACAAATCGGCAGTCCTTTCTGTATAGAAGATGCAAGAAGATGTAAATAAAAGTATGCTATCACACATCAAAGTCTGGGCTGTATTTAATAATAATGCCAAAGCACAATTTCACATTAATGGGCAACAGTAAGCTTCAAGCTCTTCCATTTTCTCCTGCACGCTACCAGTTCCTAAAAAACACCACATTTTCCTGTGGTCCATGGGCCACCAGTGGTCCACAAGAACTAAAATATGGTCCGCGGCCTCACCGCTACTACACCTTGCAAGAAGAGCGACTGTTCTTGTAAAACTCTCCTATAGTGCCAGGGCTTATTAAATATGATTTTCTGAGGGCAAGCAGATGGTGACTACTGGGTGGCATATGTTCTGTATCAGAAGCTAGAGCTGATGTGGTCTATCCAGTGCAATTTTCTCAATCAGCAGCCCAAATAACCAAACCAAATCTGAACCAAAACTGATTCGTAACCCTTTTCGTACTAATGTTGGTGAGTGGTCCCTGGTCAAATGATCCCTGGTCAAAAAAAGGTTGGGAACCACTGCTGTAAACTATGGATAATTGTGTCTATTTACTGGTCTGCAGTTGTGCAGTCCAAGAAGAGAGCCATCTTAGAATTTTGCTCAATCTCTTGGTTGGTCCCAATGAAGAAAAGAGATAAACATCTCAAAATAATCTCAGAAATGGTGGATGTTTATGTGTTCACGTGTATAAATGGGAAGAAACCAAGAAAAATAAGCAACTGTCTTGAAATCATTGCAGCACAGTATTATAGCTGTTATAATGCACCTGAATAAATATTAGGTATCACCTCTTTCAAAGACTCAGTGATAGGCAGTGAAGGAAAAGAAGAATGATTCAGTTCTAGTTGTGAACCTTAACATATTCTACTAGAAAGAAATAACCAAATGTTCCAATCCTAAACTATTACAGAGAGCATTCAATTTTAGTGATTCAGCAGAATTTTTTTACATTCCAACTACATGATTCTGATATATGAGAACAAAGAAAAATGCTTATTCCTCAACAAATTAAAACTTTGATTAAGCAGTGCTGCCAGTCTTTCACTTTCGAGCCAATGCCAATGCAGCCACCGTAAGATGCATCATATTGTGACGAAGCATATTCAAAATAGAATCCTTTCCTCATTTACTTTCCCAAGGATACAAGGAATTTGAAGAGGTTAAAAACTGTTCATTTGCAGCCATCAGGATAGATCACCTAAAAGAAAAACTATTTCTGAAACCTTCTAAATATCCAGGTAAAATTGCATGTTCCTGAAGAAGGAATAGGGTATACCACATTCATGCCCTCTATGGAGATGTGCAAACTAAAATGTGGTTACTCATGTGTTGGCCTTAGTATGAAATGCTAGCTTACAGCATGGAAGCTAAATTCATGTTATGCTCCAAGACTACAAACAGCAAACATGGAATATTTATATTGCACTGCTTTAATTAAACCATTTAGCTCAAGTGCACTGAGAAGCATCTGAGCTGAAAGAAGTATGCAGTAAAAGGCAAAAAGAAAATGGCAATAATTTAATTTTACAATGTCTAGTACATGGAGCTAAAAATGCAGGAACACACACAAACCTAATAGCTGATAAGTAAAGAGCCAACTGTTCAAGCAGAAACACTTTTGAAATAGTCCCATTCCCTACTCTCACAATTGTAGCTGAAATCTACAAGTCAGAAAAGCACATGGCAGCATAAAAGGAAAGGTGGTGGCGAGGAGGAAACAAGGGCAAAGTAGCACTAAAGATGATGGGAGGAGGTACTGGCAAGATCCTTCTGGAAGCTGAGTAGACTCCAAAGAGCCAAGACAAAATGGGAAGGAGTGGTTTGAATAATGCCCACCTGTATGCCAAATTTGCATAGCCTGCTGTAAGGATTGGTTGTTTTGTCATCGAGGGCAGCGGAGGCCCCCACCTTCAAGTTGGTCTGACACGCAGCGGAGAGTTCCACAGTTCCTAGAAGCTACAATTGGGACAAACTGATGAAATGTGCCCCAACAGACAGCTCAAACTGGGACTGCACTCAGCCTCTATGCCTTTCTATCACTTCAGTCCTCCACAGACAATGGAGAAAGCATTTGTTGAAGACAGGAAGCCCGAGAACCTTTGCCATAGAGAGGGGACTCACAATACACTAAAAATGCTGCTTTGTGCAACTGGCTATTACAAGATTTGTATATGAATCAGGAGGGATTCACTTCACTTACAGAATAATTAAGAAGGAGCTTTGTTCCTTGCAGCAAGAACTGGTGTAAAGCTGATGGGTGATTTTCAATTTGGAAGCACAGGACAGGACTAGAAAGTAGTAGTAATAATAATAAGAACAATATAATAATATTTAATAATAATAATATCATAACATTCTTTTGAAAAATTATGTTTTCTTTTTCTAAGAAAAGGGTGAGTGGGAGAAAGGGAGTACATGCTAAAACATAAGTGTGCACTTCTTTGTGTTTTGTTAAAAAAAACCCAGATGACAGCTTACCACAAGGAAACTAAAGATAAAAGAAAAGAAGTTTTGAAAATTAATTACTTGCGGTACTTTATGTCTCCCTCTTTTCAGTTTCTGCTACTTAGCAGGCCCACTTGTCATGCAGCCTATCATCTGAAGAGTCACTGCAGTTAATGTTCAAAACAAAGTGAATCACTCTGGTAATATCCTTTTGTACCTAGGATCATTTATTTTATTATGAATTGCATGGAAACTGCTTCATGCATATTTGTTTATCAAATATTTCCTACTCCATTCCCATTGCTGAATTAAAACAAATGAAAAAGGAGAATGATCTTTGCTGGATAATAATGACTTAGGGCACCTCAAAAATATATCCATCTAGCAACTTGAAGAATGTTGCCAATATTCCTAAACAGCGTATAGAAAACCAGAGTCCCCACCACCACCACCACCACCTTCCTGGACTATTATAAGACTAGGCTGCATTATGTTAAATATTTTAGAAATTATTTTAAACCTCTGTTTCGACAGCCAGATATTAGTCAGTAAGTTGAATGAATAAAGTAGGCGTGCTCGGAACAAAATTAATGGTAGGCAAAAAATATAATAGATATAACCATACAGGGCTGAATATTAGAGAGCAATTATGCAAATGACGAACACTAAAGGGCATGAGAAACCTGGAAAATTTCTGCATAGCAAGTTGACAGTCCTTGAACACTCTTAGATTAGATGCACCATTGAAATTAAAAGCTTAGAAGGGAAGTATTTTGCTGTGTTTAGAGCTATGTGACACTTACTACCAAAAGATATCGATATAGAAAGAGAGGCTGTAGCAAACAGGCTGCTCTCAAATTTTATTTATAGAGCAACATTATGATTACCTTATCCTAATGTTTCTCTCCAATGGCTGGCCTGAAACATTAAAAACACATTTTGTAGCATCATTCTAACCCAGTATAACATTAATGCCAAGCTTTACTTCATTGGCATTGCTCTAAGCAACAGATGGCATGCATCCATCTTGGAGTCAGCTAGCAGCAGTGACATGCGGGCATCAAGATGCAATAACTGCAGTAACTCTTCTAACCAAAAACTAATTTGCCTCTCAATTAAATTACGCCTTTAAAGGAATACAGCAAGTAGGCTATTCTGTGATTTTTCCATAAGCCTACAATAGTGGTTCCCAACCTGTGATCTGTGGACCACCAATGGTCCGCAAGAACTAAAATATGGTCCGAGGACTAGTGAGTGACTAGTCTTGCAAAACCCTCTTATAGTGCCGAGGCTTATTAAATATGGTTTTCTGTGGGTGAGCAAATGGTGACTACTGGATGGCATATGTTCTGTACCAGAAACTAGAGCTGTTGTCTATCCAATGCAATTTTCTGAATCAGCACCCCAAATAAGCAAACTGAATGTAAAGTTGACCAAATCCCTTTTGGTACTAATGTTGAAGAGTGGTCCCTGGTCAAAGTGGTCCCTGATAAAAAAAAGGTTGGGAACCACTGGCCTACAAGATTTAAAGGACTTTGAAAGCCCTACCTATGCTAATAGCCATTCATAAAGCAATGGATCCAGGAGATTTTATTAATCCCAATGGTGGTTTGATCTTCCTCTTGCTTCATTTATATGGCTGTGCTCAAGAGAACCTAAGCAGGAGCCATAATCTGATGACACTGGTGACGCAGACATTTGACCTGAACGAGATCTTGTTAACAGCTTGTTTATTTTAACTTCTTTTATACCGAGGGTTGTATGTTGTATGTATGACTATGTATGACTATGTGTTAATTGTGTTATGTGTTAAATGTTTTGATACGGCCAATAGGCCAATCAATAAAACGTATCTATCTATCTATGATGACACTGATCCATATCTGAAAGTCAAAGAAATAACACCCACTGGTGGCAGATGTCTTCAAAAAAATGGAGTATATACTACCCTGGTCTAAATACAAAATTCATTGATGTTTCTTACAATATCTCATATATGAAGGCTACTGTATGCACAATATATTGAATAATGCATTAAGCCATCTGTGCACACTGAACCCTCAGAAAGTACTCTCTCAGCCACCCACGTGGACAATTTCAGATTTTGGAGTGTTTGGGATTTCAAAATTGTGTATTAAAATGCCCAACCTGCAATTTTTAAAAATCGCATTAAATATCACAACTAGATTTTTCAGTTTAACTTTTGTAGTCAGGCTGTCAAAATAGATAATTTAGAAATACGAGATGAAGCATTTGGATTAAGATGTGCTTTAAGATACACACCCATCTTAAGAAATAAAGAAACCATCGAAAAGTTCAAGAGATTAAATTAAAAAATCATTAGCAGGAAAGTCATCAGTGAAATGCATCCAAATTTAAATCTGCTAAATCTACTACGACTTTTTGGCTTTTAATGTCCACTGATGAAGTAGTGTACATTTGATGCGGTTTCCAAAAGCTGCTTAGTCTCTTAATCCTAAAACCCATGAAAGGATCTGTCTAACCTGCCTCCGTGCCTTTAAAAAGTGAGACCGTTTTCCTGTGGCATGTTAAATGTGGTTCAGCTAAAATCTCTTCTGCTTCAATTAAAAATGGGGCTTAATATCAGCAGGTCTTTTATTTTCTAAAATCTAGGAAATTCTTCACTAGCAGCTCTTTTAGATTTTACTTGATTGCTGCTCATTCTAATTAATTCTGTCTTAGCAAAAGAGTGGAAGCTCCCAGTTCAGAAAGTTTCATATGATCTGGACAGGGTGTCTTCTTCTTAATTCATCAGCCACAGGCTTGGCAAAGTGAACAGCACCATGTACTGATATCCCACATATTCTTTCACTTTGTATCAATGTAATAGAATTGGAACTGGTGTTTACTCCCTTTGGCAATGTCTCCCTTTTCCCTTCAACAATGTAACTTTCTTAAGATGCTGATTTGTTAAGGTATGACTGAATGAATTGTTTATTGTACCAGCCATTGGCTATGACATCACATAATATACAACTTTTAAAAGTACAGTACAATAAGCATAATAAGCACTTTCCAATATAAGCATTTAAACTTATTCCATATACTGGCTCTTTAAAATTATAGTAGCAGTGACATGATAACAATAACAAGTGTCCGACTTCTATCATCCCAAACTATCTCCATTTCCATTTCTAGCCTCCGCTGTGGACTTTACTAATTTAGCTTGGATTTTTGGGGGGTTGCAACTGCAAATGTGGCAACCTTTCATGTTATATTTTTAGAATGATCTGCCAACACGTCACAGATAACTACTGACTGTTTCTATACTGCTCTTTCTTCCAAAAGGGCTCCCCAAAGATTGTTTCAAGGGTCATTAAACAAAAGGCAATGTAACAGATAGTGTATTAGAGCCTCTCTTTCCCCCGGACCCACAAATACAAAGTTGTTGGGCATGAGGGATCCCCCTATATCTTCCCTATAGTATTGCCAGTGCATAAAAACAGGAGAGCTTTAGAAGTGTTTTTCAATGCCCAAAAATATATATACTCTCCCATAAAACAACACTCAAGAGACAAAAATGAAGTAGACTTTGATAAAAAAAAAATAACGTATTTGGTTTCCTCTCAACCTTCATGTGTTCAGCATGCACAAGTACAAAACTTAACAGTCCATTTTCAGATATGGTTGAGATAATTCTCTGTGCCATCCAGCCAGACATCTCTTACAGCAAAACAGCAAGCAAGTGTGTGATCTGAGGTCTGTAGGATGTCTGCTGCTGATCATGTGGTCTGCAGCCCCTTTTATAATTTCTCAGAAACCATAGAGTAAATGAAGCTGCATATCAGAGCATACATACAAGAAACATTAAGCAACAGGGCCATAGATAAACATTACTAGAGAAGGCTTGATGAAAGTTGTCATTTCCAATAATGTCATATACACCTGCACAGGGTGCCTCCATGGCAGCGCCTTGCCGTATGGCGACTTTAACGGCCATGCTGCCCAACATCTGGACATTGGAACACCTGTGTGGGTGCTTGTTTTCGGGGTTCCCCTGCCTTGCCTGTTGCCTGCTGCTTCTGGACGCTTATTCCATCAGCTGACTTTGGTTGGGATTGAATGTTTTCTTTTAAGCTGTTTTATTGCATTTATATTTGAATTGTTTAATTGATATGTCATCAACCCACTTCAGTTGGGATTGAATGTTTACTTTTAAGCTTTTTCATTGTATTTATATTTGAATTGTTCAATTGATATGCAATGCTTATTACTGTATGTTTAAATTGATATGCTAATTATTTAAACTGATATGTCAAGTTTAGTTTAGTATTATTTGTGTAATGCGGAATTGTATGCCATGGTCTGTAAGCCACCCTGAGTCCCCCATTGGGGTGAGAAGGGTGGGGTATAAATGGAGGACAATAATAATAAGAATAATAAACATTGACAAACTCATGATCTGTCAACTGCAATAGGCCACCTTATTGGATCTGAGTACATGATTCGAAAATACATCACACAGTCCTAGAGGATTGGGAAGTGTTCGACTTGTGATTTTGCGATACAAAATCCAGCATATATATCTCGTTTGCTGTGACATACTGTGTTTTTGTGTCAGCAAAATAATAATAATAATAATAATAATAATAATAATAATAATAATAATGTATAAATCAACCTCATGTAACAGTTGAGGGCTGGGTTGAGGACCAAAATTATGGATTTTGTTATGACCATCAATAAGTTGGGGGTCATTCAGTGGAAAAGTTCAAGCACCAATGCCACCTCAAGGGGCCATTTATCCAGGCTGTTGTGACCATATTCCTTCCCAGATGTTCAAGAAGTCCAGACACAGCACCATGACAGAAAGAGTTCTTCTTTTAGATTCTCCCATGATGGACTAAAGTTCTTACCTTTCACCACTCTACTTAAGAGAAGGGGATAGCTTCTCTCTCTCTCTCTCTCTTGGATACATGTTACTTTTACATGTTACTTTCATAAAGTAACTTCTCAATCTCTATATAATATTATTAAGCTCACCTCCTGAACGAGGGTGCTGTTCAAGAGTTATTATTGGACAATGAGACAGTTTTCTCAACATGCCAGGTGCTCGCTAAGAGGTGTAACGTTTATGTCAATAAGCCAGACTGCAGTTTTCAAGCCAAGATAACAGCTATATCTTGTCCTTATGTTTTAAAGTTATAATTTTCACACTTTACAAAAAAAATAGATATGATTGTCATTGATCGGATGCAGTGAATTAAAGGTTTAAGGGATGAGCAGGACTTCCATCTGGTATGAGTTGGTACTATCCTGAACACCAGCATCTTTCCTGGAAAAAAAAAAGCTCTAATAAAGCCTAAAAATATCTTGGCAAACCTTTCAATGACCTTTATAAATATTTGGTGAGTCACTAACAGGGAGAGGTGATTAATTCTGCATTTCTAACAGCCTGATGCAATTATCTCGTATGCTGCAGCATCAGTGCAGCAAAGGACTGGCAGAGGCGCCAATGTCCAGGAAAAAGGAAAATGCTCCCACTCTTGCATATTTAGGGAACCACCTTATCTATCCATTATTATGGGGTCAATAACCAGTGTAATAGGGGCTATTATTGAGGAGAAAATCTTGCTCTAATGAAAGGTGTGAGAGAGTTATAATGACTTTCACCATTCACAATCCCAAGTTTTAGTTCAGCAAACAACCTGGAACAGTTGGGCAAGGTAGTATTGTCTTGAAACGCAATCGCCATGGCATGATGGACAGCACTGCGATGCCTGATAGTCCCAGTAATTATTTGATTTAGAAAGAAGGAAGAAAGAAAGGAATGTTTCTTTCCAACACATTTCCATGGCACACTTTCTATAAAACTATAAAACTATACATCCATCACCAGCATCTTCCAGATGACTCAATTAGCTGTTAACGTATTTTCCAGGCCTTACAAAAAAAAGGAATTGCCTGTTATTGTTGTTGTTGTTACTCATACACTATCACAGCTTTCAAGTCATGTGCAGTATACTATTTCTAATATCAAAAGCAAGTCCTTCTATAAGTACTACAGTTTATTTTTAAGAAAATGTGCATAATTGCACATAATTGCACTTTACTTCAGAATATTTTTAGGTGTGCGTTCCCATCGGGAACACTGTCTTTTACAACTCTGACTTTAGAAAAAAAAAAAGATTAAAATCCAACAACATCAATCTGGAACCTTATTTGTGTGCACTATGTATTCTTGCAATGGGTTTTGCAAACCATTCCTTAAAGTTGAGGGACTGGGGGGGAGGGGAATTCAAGGCCTTATTTGCTTTTTAACTGGTCCAAGTAAGTGTGTGACATATTAGTGACAAATCCAGAAATGTGTAGCTCTCCGTATGTTGGTCTGAAACCCCTATTACGTCTGTATATCAGCTAAATCAGGTTGAGTTGACAATAGCCACAGTCCAATATTCCACAGGCCGCACATTCCTCACTGCTAGTGTAATTCAAGACCACATGAGCATATGTACATGATAATATTATTCAAAAGTTCTCTTCCCTTGAATCTTCAAACTGTTTCTATTTTGATATACCTTTAGAAGAAGAGATAATTTTAGAGGCTGGACTAGTTTGAGTCAACAGATGACAAATACAATTTTAAAGTTGCTTTTTACGCTTGATCTTTGTTATGTGTGTTTTACAATGCTGTAACCTGCCTCGAGCCATGAGGAGAGACGGGCAAGAAATAAATTATTATTATTATTATTATTATTATTATTATTATTATTATTATTTGAAACACAACAAGATGAGTTCAGAGCAAACAAGATCGCTCTGCTGGCTGTTGTACTGGATCACACGTCGGACATTTACCCAGTGTCTAGGACTGTGGGATGTATCGGCAAATAATGCGTGCAGATCTCAGTAAGGTAGCCTTTTGCAGCTGGCAGATAGTAATTTTGTCAGCCCTGATTGTGCTTAAGTGCAGGCCAAGGTCTTTAGGCATTGCACTCAGTGTGCCGATCACCACTGGGACCACCTTGACTGGCTTGTGACAGAGTCTTTGCAGTTCGATCTTTAAATACCCATATTGTGTCAGCTTTTCCAGTTGTTTCGCTTCAATCCTGCTGTCACTTGGGATTGCGACATCAACGATCTATACTTTGTTTTTTAACATGATCGTGAGGTCAGGAGTATTGTGCTCCAAAACTGAATTCAGTCTGAATTCAGAAGTCCCAGAGTAGTTTGACGTGTTCATTTTCTGTAACTTTTTCAGGCTTGTGATTTGGGATCTGTCGTCGACTTTTCAATTCTGGTTTTGATAGCATTTGATCTAATGGCTTGTTCTTGGGCTGCCAGGATCAGGCCCTCCATCTTCTTTGTCAAAGTTCATTTGTGAGCCACATCCATGTTTTTTACTTGTCAATTTGGTTTATTATTATTATTATTATTATTATTATTATTATTATTATTATTTTAAATAGGTAATTCTACCTTGTGATTGCAGCTCTCAAGAATAATGTCTCAGGTCTCCTGCCAGCATATGGTTTTGCTATTGAAGAACCATATGCTGGCATCCTCCAACTACACACACAAATCAGAGGTAACTATCCTAACCATGAATTTTAAAAAATCAACATCCATAACAGTGTAACACCTTTTGTTATGCCAAGCAGAAAGGTACAAAAATGCATGCAAGCTTTTGATATCTTATATGAATTTATCGACAGGATGGCACAAATGGCAGGATGGGATATGTCACAAAGGGGAACCTGAGGCAAAATCATATTGCTGGAATGGTCTCGGTTCTTAGAAACAATGGAGCAGACAAGGCTTGTAGATAAACGAATTAAGTTGTCACTAATGATACGATAGATTTAATGTTTACCTAGAGTAACCTCCAGGAATATTATGGACAGGAAATTAAAATTTAAATAATAATGATCCCAGGAATTAATCCAGGAGCAAGTGAAATACACTTATAGTATTTTGATATACCCGCCTCCACCCCCACCTTCTGCTTATCCTAAGCTTATGCTTTTAGGACAATATTATTTAGGGCAGGAAGGTGGTGTTGTTTCCTCTTTTTACTAGAACTGTTAAATCATTGATGTTAGAAATCCTTGCCAATTTATTTCAGTCATCTAGAGAATTACTTTCTTCCAAACACCATTTTGGGGACAGGGAAATCCACATAGTGAACTGAGTAAGGGTTTATGTTGCCATATAATGTGGGGGTGCATTCCTCAACATAGGAAAAATGAACAGTGAGCACAAGGAAATGTAAGAGGCTGTGTAAGGTAGATCATCACTGTATTAGGATATTTCCTCCTTGTTGCTTGTGACCATAGTAATTACATGGGTTCTGTCTTCATATATTTTTTACTACAGCGCTACAAAATCCTATACCACATAATGCCCTGTATCTCTTCTACTATAAGTTCGGTTTCTGCAGAGAAATTATAACTTATAGCACTGCTTCTTAAACTGTGGGGCATAACCCCAAATGTGGTCCCCTTAATTCAATGTTGGGGTCATGAAACATCTGGCAACAAAAGTTTTCTGAATGTCACCTAAACGTTTTCAAACATTTACACGAATCTGTCGTGCAGTATTTATAGTTGTTGGGGTTTTTTTGTCGTGTCAGGAGCTCAAGTCGCTTCCGTTGTGAGAGAATTGGCTATCTGCAAGGACGTTGCCCAGGGGATGCCCAGATGATTTGATGTTTTACCATCCTTGTGGGAGGCTTCTCTCATGTCCCCGCATGAGGAGCTGGAGCTGATAGAGGGAGCTCATCCGCCTCTCCCCGGATTCTAACCTGTGAACCTTCAGTCCTGCCGGCACAGGGGTTTAACCCACTGCACCACCGGGGGCTTCTAGTATTTACAGTGAACTATATAGATGAGCCTTCAGATGTACTTCATAAAATGAAAATTCAACTTGTTTTGTTATCAGTGAATGCCTGGGTTTTATATTTATTGTATACATACCAGAAGCCACATAAACCTGTCTCTGTCCGAAAGGGGTCATAAGTTCCCGAATAAGTTTCCAGTCCCAATTCAAGGTGCAGATGATGACCTATAAGCCCTAAACAGTTCAGGATCTACCTATCTTCCCCTATGAACCAGTGCATACCCTGAGGTCTGGAGAGGCTCTGCTCTCTCTTCCACCACCATCCCAAGCATGGTTGGTGGGGATGAGGGAGAGGGCCTTCTCAGTGGTGCCCCCCAGCTTTGGAACTCCCTCCCTAGGGAGATTGGACAGGCTTCCACCTTGTCCTCCTTTCAGAGAATTAAAATTAAAAACCTGGATGCTCCATTGTGCCTTTGATTAGGCAGTTCACCAGACAACTATCCTGTCCCTACTTTAAATTCAGCACCTTATTTTGGCCCTCTTATCGGCTACCTTGACACTTTCGACAATAATATCCTCAGCCCTTGTTCATTTGATTTCAGCTTCTTCCATGTGCTCCTTTTAAAGAATTTTGCACTCATTGAACATGAACTCACAGCTATATTCCATTTATTTCAGCCATATTGTTTTATGATGTTGTTTAGTGGCTGTGTTGTTTTATTATTTTATTGATTGATTTTAATTGTGTTTCTGTTTTATTTGTAATTTTTTTGGGCTTGTACCTTTGTAAGCTGCCTTGAGTCCCCCAGGGGAGATGGTGGTGGGATACAAAAATACTGCATTATTATTAATATTAGCGGAAAGCTTTAAGACAGTGGTTCTTAACCTGTGGGTCCCCAGGTGTTTTGGCCTACAATTCCCAGAAACCCTAGCCAGTTTACCAGCTGTCAGAATTTCTGGAAGTTGAAGGCCAAAACATCTGGGGACCCACAGGTTGAGAACCACTTGTTTAAGAAGCCCTGCCCCTAGAAAAGGTGATTAAGAATATTGTGCTACAGAAATCCACAATTTACTAAAGTGGTGTATAGCCAAATATCCTTTTGGTAGGGCAAAGCGAACTAGGATTGTCCAATTATATCTATCCTTTCCAGCATTCTTCTTCTTTTCCATTCTGGCTAATATCTGGGGCAAGTGTAAAGATGGGCTGTGGTTTTCTTGCACACAGGCCACCAACCCTTTCAGAAAACCACTTTGTCCATCTCACAAATCATAAAAGCTTGATTTTGCTCACCCTACTTCGCTCTGAAACAAATGAACAGTATCTTGAGAATTCATGACTACATTATGAGTTGAAACTAGAAGTTGTGAGACTGCAATTTCTCTCACCCTTATACAAGCAAGGACCGCTGGGTCTTAGAGTTCAGAAATACAAGGGAAACCAGTCAATACTAATCCATAGTTTACACAGTATCCTGTATTATTTCAGCATTTTATATTCGCTAAATATTTGAGTGTAGTCCTTTACATCAAACTAATTTTCTTAAATTGTACATTCCACTGCCGGTTTTGTGCTTACGTATTTGGACTGAAGCATTCTTAGGAAGGATACAAACGGTTAACAGAACATGGAAAAGTTCAAATTTGTTTGATAGTGTTGTCAAAGGATTTAACTGCTGGAATCACTGGGTTGCTGTGGGTTTTTCGGACTGTACGGCCATGTTCCAGTAGCATTCTCACCTGATGTTTTGCCTGCATCTATGGCAGGCATCCTCAGAGATTTGTTTAGAGGTCTGCTGGAGATGAAGCAAGTGGGATATAATACCCGAAAAACTCACAGCAACCTTCTGTTTAGTAGCCCTATTGATACAATATTTCATTAGATCCCTACACAAGCTTTGCTATAGGGAGTCCAGAACTTGGCCAAATAATTCTGAATGGAATCCAGTTAGATTTAATATCAGCAGCAGAAGCAGCGAACTTGAAGGAATGCATATTTAGACGTGGGATTATAATTGATCCGTAAAAGTGAATTGTTAGGATCTTAAACTTCTGAAATGGCAAAAATACTGTTTTAAAAACCCTCTAAAAACAACCAGTATAAATAATGCATGCAGCTACTACCGAACACAATAGCTGTAACAAAACAAAAACTGGTCATTAAATATTTTTGTAGATTTAAGATATCCCATTCACTGGCATCTGAATTAGCTCTAGAAAAACAGCGCCAGCCTTTGTAACTTAGAAGCAACAGGAAGAGAACAGAAATATATCAATTTAATGTTTGAATGTAATGCAATTTTATTGTATTTTCATTAATATGCTTGAACAGCACGAGATTAAGTTTGAGTTCTCAAAATAGAATTACAAAACAAATTACATAATCTTATTTGAAAATAATAAAGGGAAACGATACTGCATTTTTATTTAGACATATAATGCATGAGCAGAAAAACTTTCTCTCCCTTCATAATTAGCCATCTGTTTCTTGAAATGTTATTAGTTAGGATCTATCCATAACTACAAACCAAAAGCAGGATATAGATCACACAGTAAATTCTTCATGCTCCACACAACACAAAATCCTACTGAATTAGTAAGTGGTAAACAAAAGCTTTATAAAATAGAAAGGAGATTTGCTGATTTAGCCTTAAATGACCCAGCACGAGTGGGTGGACATTACAGCAGCAAATGACAGCAAATACTAGTATGTCATGGAGTCCAGTTGCTATTGTTTATTTATTTAACAAATTAATGTGTATCTTGTTGTCTTCCAAATGGAATCCATAGTATTTGGATAATGAAATACTTAAGTTAATGTACAGATTGAATGCAAGCATAAAACTTTCACTGCCTCCTTCATCCATCTTTGATATAATATTCACACTACTATTTTGGTGAGGAGTCATTTAATCGACTATCCCATTATTATTTTCTTATCCTCCATCAGGAATAACTTCTTAACCAGTTTCAATAAAATGAAGAGATTACGCAGGAGACATAGCGGAAAATGAAAACTTACCCTAAAAACCAGTGCTATTGGGAGTTGCATATGTTTTTGTGTGAGTGACAGAGAGACAGTGGGTTATGTGGCATCAAAATTAGGATTAAACTAAAGGTCAAATAAGGACTCTGGGGATCTCAGTAGCCACATAACAGTGGTTCCCAAACTGTGGTCCGTGGACCACTAGTGGTACCAAAGAACTAAAATATGGTCTGCAGCCTCACCATTGCAACGAGAGCGGCTGCTTTTGCAAAACCCTCTTACAGTGCCGAGGCAACAGGGATATCGGGAGGGAAAAAGCTGACTATCCACGAAAGGCATGACAACAAACCTCCTGACTGCTGCTTCTCCTCCTCCTCCCTTCCCATGTGGCACCTGGAAGCAGGGACACCTTAGTGTCTTCGTCTTTAGGCCTGTTCCTGGACTTATTTGGGGTGCTGATTCAGAAAACTGCATTGGATAGACCACACCAGCTCTAGATTATTAAATATGGTTTTCTGTGGGTGAGCTGATGGCGACTGGATGGCATATGTTTTGTATCAGAAACTTGAGCTGATGTGCTTTATCCAATGCAATGCACCTCAAATAACAAAACCAAATCTAAGGTTGACCAAAAACTGATTAGTAACCCTTTTGGTACTAATGTTGGAGAGTGGTCGCTGGTCAAAAAAGATTGTGAACCATTGCCATATGATGACAAGATCAAAGAACATAAATACAGCTGACTTCTAAAGCATCACAGACTATCTGAGAGTTAAAAGTTTAAGCATGTACAAGTCCTAAAGTAATTAGTATTTTAATCAAAATCCAAATAATTTGGCCCAAATTCATATCAAACGTTTCTTAGTTATGTTCATATCTATTGATTCCTGATTCTGAAATACAAAGCAGGAATCCCTGGAGGTATTGGGGTTACGTAAGTAAGTAAAAAGTAAATAAACAGCAGGCTCACTTCTTAATCAGTTGGAATTTCAAGCATGTTGCAGATTACTAACCCTTAGGAAATCTTTACCCGCAGCAAGGCTGTCACATTGTTTGAAACCAACATCCTGGAACTTCATGAATTAACACAAACAAGGAAATAGAAACCCGTCCTGGACCTGGAAGAACCACCTGGGCCAAGTGAAATGGGTTACAAGGAACATTACTTCTGGCGATTTGCTACTGGAAATAATGAAAGTAAACAAAACTACTTGAAATAATGGGAGAAAACAATGCTAATAGTGTACTAACAACCTCATTAGATTTTTTTTATTGTAAAGAGTAGCAACTTCCCATTATTTCAAGGGGTTGTTGGGGTTTGTCTGGGTATTTCTTTTTTTGGCCATTCTTTCTATTTATAGAAGATTAAACAAATAGAAACTAGTTTGCTTTTAACTTGCAATGAATGGGTAGTGACGCATTTTAAAGTAATGCTAGCTTTTGCAGGAACACTTAGAATCACAGAATTGGAAGAGACCTTGTGGGCCATCCTGCAAGAAGCAGGAAAATTGCATTCAAAGCATGTTCAACAGATGGGCATCCAGTCTCTGCTTAAAAGCTTCAAAAGAAGGAGTCCAGAGCGGAGAGTTCCACTGCTGAACAGGTGGAATCTCCTTTCCTGTAGTTTCAAGCCACTGTTCTGTTTCCTATTTTCCAGGGAAGCAAAAAACAAGCTTTTTTAAAATGTTGCACAGTCAGACTTCCATATCCACATATTCTGCATCCACATACACACACACAAATATAAAAAGCAAACCTTGATTTTGCCAATTTCCATAACAGAGAAAATTGTACTTTTCCATATATAATGAGACTTGAGCATCCATGGATTTGGTTATCCACTGTGGGGGGGGGGGGGGTCTTTAAACCAAACCTCAGCAGATACCATGGACTTACATTATACCTGAGATGAATTTTGTAATTTAGTTGACGTAGAAATGATAAATGTTTACTGCCACACCAAATCTCACTCAGACCCTTTTTTGTTGCTTAATAGTATCTTAATCAGAAAAGGCATTACAGCTCAGCTCAGCCAAGTTAATGCCATTAAGCAGGAAATCCAATTATGTGATACCTAAGTAGCCACTATCATTAAAGAGATCTAAGTAAAGAGGTGACATCCAGATCTAACAAAAAGGATGTGGCTGCTTCAGAAATCCTTCTGAGATTATGAGTTTGAGTCATATACATGTATGTATCATACATAATGCATTAAAGATTGTTGTTGTTGAAGAAAAACAAGACAAACAACACTTTTTATAATATAAAATGCATGCCACGATCACAGAAACCTAAATGTAGTTTTGCATATATTGCCCTTTCAGACTGTCATAAAATGTGTTTAATTAATTACTTTAGAAATGTGGTCCTCAACTTACATGTTTACTCTTTATACCAGAAATTCTTCCTCCCTCTCACATTCACACTCACAAAACAACCAACTTTAGCCCTCGCTGTTGGCAGTAGGAAAAAATGTATTTCCCCCTCTTTTCTTCAGAGGCTACTGTCATAAATGTGCATTAATTTTTAAAAAGTCACCACGAGGCTACAGCCATGCCAATGATTACCTGGAGAATAAGGTTCACTGAATTCAGTGAAATTTAATGCTGACTAACCATGCACAGGATAATAAGATAAGAGAGAGACATCTCAGCCTGGGAAATTAAGTTATTCCCTTTTAGGAAGCTGTCCAGTATATTAATCAAGTAGACTTTGATAAAAGTGGCCTTTCAGGGAACTTGGAAATGTGATTTTGAACCAAAATTCCCCAGTCAATATGAGTGAAGCTAGAGCTCAAAAACGCTCTCGCCTTGGATCTTACTTGATCATAGAGTTCCCCCTTGCTTTGTTTCTTTGTAAGAAAGATTGGGGATGCAACAGTGTGACAAACCTTGAGATAAACCTTCTGTATTGAAAATATAATGCACATGGAATAGATAATAATCACATTTACTGTAGAGGCAATTGTGTCTTGGGAATTGGGAGTAAGTCTGTTCCTCTTGGGTACTCTTGCGACTCCCTTAAAATTTGATGGTTGGGGTGTAGGGGACAAAGTAATGCTATACAGCAGGGGTCCTCAAACTTTTTAAACAGAGGGCCAGGTCACAGTCCCTCAAACTGTTGGAGGGCCAGATTATAATTTGAAAAAAAAATGAATTAATTCCTATGCACACTGCACATATCTTATTTGTGGTGCAAAACCACTTAAAAACAATACAATAATTAAAACGAATAAATTTAAGAAATATAAACTTATTAGTATTTTAACGGGAAGTGAGAGTCTGCTTTTGGCTGATGAGATAAGATTGTTGTTGTTGTTGTTGTTGTTGTTGCTGTTGTGTGCTTTCAAGTCACTTCAGACTTAGGTTGACACTGAGCGAGGGCCGGGTAAATTGACTTTGGAGGGCCGTATCTGCCCCCCCCTTAGTTTGAGGACCCCTGCTATACAGTATACCAGGGGTCCTCAAACTTTTTAAAGCAGAGGGCCACGCCACAGTCCTTCAAACTGTTGGAGGGCCGGATTATAATTTGAAAAAAAAATGAATGAATTCCTATGCACACTGCACATATCTTATTTGTAGTTCAAAAAACACTTAAAAACAATACAATAATTAAAATGAAGAACAATTTTAACAAATATAAACTTATTAGTATTTCAATGGGAAGTGTGGGCCTGCTTTTGGCTGATGAGATAGGATTGTTGTTGTTGTGTGCTTTCAAGTAGTTTCAGACTTAGGTTGACCCTGAGCAAGGGCCGGGTAAATGACTTTGGAGGGCCGCATCCAGCTCCCCGGGCCTTAGTTTGAGGACCCCTGCAGTATACAGTAGTATGGAGCCCCCAGTGGTGCAGTGGGTTAAACCCTTGTGCTGGCAGGACTGAAGACCGACAGGTCACAGGTTCGAATCCAGGGAGAGCGCGGATGAGCTCCCTCTGTCAGCTCCGGTTCCCATGAGAGAAGACATGACGGAAGACGCCCACAAGAATGGTAAAACATCAAAAAACATGGGCAACGTCCTTGCAGATGGCCAATTCTCTCACACCAGAAGCAACTTGCAGTTTCTAAAAAAAAGTGCCTTGTAGTTTAAATCTAAGTGGCACTAATCCAAGTAAGGTTCCACTTAGAGGTTGGAGCAACCTTAACTGGGGATTGACAAATGCCATCTCAAATTTGACAGTACAGTAGAGTCTCGCCTATCCAACCTTCACTCATCCAAAATTCTGTATTAACCAATGCAGTCTGCCTCCCACCTGGATCCACACCTATTTCTCTAGCCTGCAACGCACAGCGGGCCTCTCCATGTGCTGGGTGCACGTCAGGAGAGGTGATACACCGCTGGTGCAGATGTTTCCCGTGGGCACAGCGTCCAGCCTGCACTGGTTGTGTCTTGCATCTCCTGGCGGGTGTGTGGAGAAGCCCACTGCACATTCCTGCCTAGAAAAACAAACAGCGCATTGCTGGCCAGAAAAACAAACAGTGTTGCCGTAGTCAATGTTTTCAATACATTGCGATGTTTTGGTGCTAAATTCGTAAATACAGTAATTACTACATAATGCGTATTGAACTGCTTTTCTGTCAATTTGTTGCAAAACATGATATTTTGGTGCTTAATTTGTAAAATCATAACATAATTTGATGTTTAATAGGCTTTTCCTTAATTCCTCCTTATTATCCAACAGTTTTGCTTATCCAACGTTCTGCTGGCCCATTTATATTGGATAAGCGAGACTCTACTGTAACAGGAAATTAAAGATACCTCTGGTTGACATACCATGGTTTTACATTAGGCATATATTGTTCCTGATGGGTAAGGTGAACATAACATCTGTTTTCCTAGACACTATGGAGTTGCTAGTGTTGAAAGGCAACAATACACATAGCTTCAGGCACCAAAAATGCTTCCTAAGCTGAAGACGGTTGAGATCCATATCCTTCACATTATACAGTTCGCAAACTGTAAACTGCCTTCACTTTTGTTCAGTAAAAATGATAGTAAATAATTAATTGTTATGCCTGAATAGGCACAGCAACACTGGTCATTCACACCATCTCAAGCAACAAACCACCAAAGTCTACCATAGAAAAACACATGTTTCACTTTCCAGACAACTGGTTTAGACAGAATGGATTACAACAGAAGGAAGGCAGTGGAAATTATAATGGTTTACAACATTATTTTCCAACTTTGTAGTTTTATGCCTAACATCCATGATGTAAGTCAGAACAGCTGAATGTGTTAACAAATGGAAGAAATTCCACCATTAAAGTTCTTATCCTCATCTTGTCCGCCAAGATTAGACCAAATGTCCTCACATGGATAGTAAAGTGTAACCATCTAAACTGTAAATCTAACTTTTCAACCAAAAGTTTCATAGGTAATCCAATGCTAATATGAAGTCAGTACACACAAGAAGTTCTCCCATAGATACAATACACTAGATACCTGTAATTAGGTACCAAATTATTAAAGCACATTTTTGCCTTTTACAAAGAAATACGGCCTAATTTGTAAGATTAAGATCATGACTCTAATTTGACAGTCTAGTGACATTCCTCTACATGACTCTGAGGCTGTCATCTTGCACCTCTTAGCCTGCCTCTCTCATATATATATATATATATATATATATATATATATATATATGCGCGCATTATGAAAAATGCCTTGCAAACAGATTTTTGTGTCTTTTCCATTGGCCTAACAAAAAAGTAATTGCACAATATGGATTTTGGAATTTGCCTTTCAGACTGGACAGCTCCTCCTGCATTGTCATGCAAACATCCATTTATAACAACCATAACAAAGTTATTATAAAAAAAAGCCACCTTTAATTCAGCAGAGAACAATAAAAAAGCAAATTTTAAATCAAATGGCATGAAAAGGGGAGAGTGAAGATAGTAACCAAAAGGAAAAAGGCTGAGGTATGGGGAATTTTCACAAACTAAATGAGCTTTAGTGCATTTCCTGTACTTTTCTTCTATCTTATAAATTCTTTAGAACAATGCTTATTTTACACATCTGACAATATGTGTAATCAGAAAATTGTCCATAATTAGTATTCCTCACTTCAATACTAATGGCAAGAAAACTCAAACTGCACATAATGATGATGATGGTGGTGGTGGTGGTGATGTTGTGATCATGTCAGAACAAACTTGAGAAACTGCAAGTTGTTTCTGGTGTGAGAGAATGGGCTGTCTGCAGAGATGTTGCCTAGGGGATGCCTGGATGTGTTACCATCCTGTGGAAGGATTCTCTCATGTCCTCTCATGGGAAGCTGGGGCTGACAGATGGGAGCTCACCCCATCTCACATATTTGAACCGCTGACCTTCAGGTCACAGTCCAGACAGCACAAGGGTTTAACCCATTGTGCCACCATGACTCCAATAATAACAACAACAATAATAATAATAGTTTTATTTCCTGCCCACCTCTCTTCACAGCTCGAGGCAGATTACAGCATTACTAAAACATAGACAAGCACACAATCATTTTAAAACATACCTCCATAAAATACATATCAATATACACATATTAAAACATACCTCCATAAAATATGTATCAATATACACGAAACACCATTAAAACTGTCTGAGTAGACCTGCCAGAAGAGAAAAGTCTTCACTTGTATCTTAAATTCTGACAGCTGATCTAGATGTTGGAGCTCTACCGGCAAGTCATTTCACGTCGTGGAGCGGCCAACTAGGTGGTGGTTGCCAGTCAGGTTTTGGCTACATAGAATAACTGCTTCCTAGAGGACCTAAGCGTGTGAGGTGGATTGTACAGGAGAAAGCAATCCTGTAGCTAACCTGGACCCAAACCATGTAGATAAGTTGGAATATTAGAAAAGTTGTAAAGGAATTGACATCATGTTACCTAAACTTGACTAAGACGTAAGGACAGACTGAAAAGAATCTTTCACTGTGATGTTTACCAAACTTTTCCTTTTCTAATAACTGGCATAGAGTTAATACAAAACAATTAATCTGTTTAAGCAAATCAGTAGGAAATGTATACTGCTGGTGACATCACGGAGCATCTGCCATTCTTAAGCAATCTTGCAGTTTTCCCAAAGTTATGCAAAAGGCTACTTCTCTTCCAGATACAGCTAACCCAGTCATATTTGGTCAGGAACAATTAGAGCTGCTTCTTTTGAAAACAAAAGAAGTATTATTACATTATCCAATGAAATCCTTTCTTTCTATTTAGCCAGCTTCTAATACAGATAATCCTAACATTTAGAGCCAGCTCAAATGATACTTTGTCTGCCATGTTAATTCATGGGATTGATCTGTTCTTGCTAACTGCACTACATGTGAGCCAGAAGCTTAAAGATGTCATCTCAATAAACTTCGGCAATCTGTTTGGGCCTTTCCAGATTACCAGTATTTAGCCCAGTAACAGATTAGTTGCCACCCATTTGTAGCAGACAATTCAGCCCCGCAAATCCATTCATCCGCTCTGCTGCAAACCCTATTTCCAAGCCCTCCGAATTCGTATTGGGAAAATGAAAGAGCACATCCATTGCTGCTGCTTTTGCCCTTTGGATGTGGGAATCTCGGACACCTTTTGGACACCTCTCTGTGCAACAATGGTCAGATGTTCACAACCCATCTCATAATGTTTCTAGCATTCGTATTGGCAATATTTTAGGATGAAAAGCTTTAGAATAAATATATAAAGGAACAGACAACCAGCCTTTCAAACAAATGGGATTGAGACATCCTTCCTCTCTTTCTGTCAGCAATGAAAGCCTTCGACAATACATTGAACATCTCTACAGGGAAAAACTGTTCCAAGACACACAAAAATTGGAAAAACCAAGGAACGTCAGGAGAGAATGCCTCTAGAACATGGCCATACAGCCTGAAAAAACCTACAACAACCCAGTGATTCCAGCCATGAAAGCCTTCGACAATACATTGAACAACTCTATGGGGAGAAACTAGTCCAAGACACATGAAAAATGGAAAAACTAAGGAACGTCAGGAGAGAATGTCTCTAGAACATGGCCTTATAGCCTGAAAAAAACTATAACAACCCAACTCAAAATATGTTTATTGTGTTGATTTTTTAAAACTTGCTGGGGCATTGTTTTTAATGCCATGTAATGATTTTTGGTATGTGTTTTCTGAGAACCAGCATAGTGTGGTGGTTTGAGAATTGGTCTAAAATCTAAATATTCCACATGGCTCTGTAGACGACTGACAAGAGATGAAAGCCATTATGTACATGATTGTTCTAAATATGAGAGGCTATTTCCTGTTCAATCATTGGATGACCTTGGATGAGTCACATATTCTGACGTCCAGAAAACTCTGTGATGGGTTTGTCTTAAGGTCACCATAAGTCGAAAACTACTTGAAGGCACACAAAAACAACATATTTTAATGCAATTACATCTTTTGAATATTTAAAGATTTTACTTTATCCATTGTTCGGTTGCTTGTAATTAACTCTTTTTATACTGTTTATTAATGACCTCATGTAGTTTTAATCTATATTGTTTTTAAATATACTTGTTAGCTGCCTTGAGTTCCATTATTGCAAAAAAGATAGAATACGCTATGAATTAAATAAGCAAATAATAATAAATACCAACTTCATATAGCATTTCCTTACAACAATCCACTGCCCTTTCTGGAATCCTTTGCCGCTCTGAGTCCCCCCTCGGGGGTTGAGAAGGATGGGGTATAAATGTTGGAAATAAATAAATAAATAAATAAATAAATGTTGGACTTTTTTATTTATTTTAAGACTGTGCCCTTCTCTGCTCCAACAAAGCAAAACTATTTGAACTTCAAAGCAGCAGGAAGACCAGTTCAACACTGACCCGATCTCACTGCACTGCATTTCTCTCTCTTTAAATGAGAAACCTGTGGAGCTACTACACAAAATTAAAATGAGGTACAGGCAGAGCTGGCCTAAATGCACGAACAATTCCAAAGGGAAACCGTGTATTTTTAAAGGACAGCAGGGAGTAAATACACTATCTTTATTGGTGTATGTTATATAATGTTTATGATCTGCTAATAATCTTTGAGCAGGTTTATAATGTAACTAAGCAGGCCACAGGCTAGGGCAGTGTTTCTGAACCTGGGGCCCCCCAGATGTTTTGGCCTTCAGCTCCCAGCAATCCTATCAGTTGGTAAACTGGCTGGGATTTCTGGGAGTTGTAGGACAAAACACCTGGGGACCCACAGGTTGAGAACAACTGGGCTAGAGCTAGGCTAACAAGTGTCAGGTATAAGGCAGCTTCCTTTGCCAAGAGGCACAAGAGAAAATAATAAGTGTAGGAAGTTGCTTTGTATCTGAGTGTAAGCTATGGTATGTATTAGGTCTATAGGTCTATCCACATACATAGGAAAAAGCAAAGGTTTTCCCCTGACATGAAGTCCAGTCATGTCCAACTCTGGGGGTGGTGCTCATCTCCATTTCTAAGCCGAAGAGCCAGCGTTATCCATAGACACTTCCAAGGTCATGTGGCTGGCATGACTTTATGGCGCGCCATTACCTACCCACCGGAGCAGTACCTATTGATCTACTCACATTTGCATGCTTTCGAACTGCTAGGTTGGCAGAAGCTGGGGCTGACAGTGAAAGCTCATGCCACTCCCCAGATTCGAACCTGTGACCTTTTGGTCAACAAGCTCAACAGCTCAGCACTTTAACCCACTGGGCCACCAAGGGCTCTATACACATACATATACACATACACTGGTACCATCTATGACATCCTTTCCAAAGCATGATAACCAATAGGTATATAAATATTGTATATATTGGATCTGTGTATACACATACATACACAGATCCAATATATACCATATTTATATACATATTGGTAATCTTGCTTTGGAAGGGATGTCATAGATGGCACCAGTGTCTTCTCTCTAGGAAGTAGGCAGTGAAAAGCCTTCAAGGAAATCCTGCTCTACATCCCTACCAGGTACTCCAGTGAAGGTGGCAGGATGGCAAAAAGGACGACCTCTGAATATCTCAAAACCAAGGTATGGTCATAAATATAACTGACAATCCAAAGGTTCATATAAAACTACTGAACAGCCACTAAACTACCAACAGTGGAGAGTCCCTGACAAAGGGAAATTAATATTATATTTATATTTATGCTGCCATTCTATCCAAACTGGGATTCAAAGTGGCTGACAATTTTTAAAACCTGATTGAAAGAACATACCTGGTCAAAAGGTCTGGCAAGAACAGCCAATCAATATATGCAAGTAGTAGCTGGAGAATCTGAAAATACCAGTGAGGTGAAGTTCAGAATGAAGAAAAGATAGGTTCACCTTGTCTGAACATGCCTTGCTATGCTGGGAGATGATACTCAAAAAAGAAACAACACACCTTTGATGTTTTGTCTGAGGAAAACCAGAAGCCTTCTTATGAATTCATGCTGGGCCTTCAAGTAGATAGTATAAGTCCAGGTCTAGAAAGTTTCCAGCAAGATCTTGATCAGATGGAAAAGTTCATCAAATAGTAGGCTCAGCTTAGGAAGCAGAAATAGTAAGAAGAAGAAGATGGGGCAGAGAAAGACTACTGCACAACAACTGTTCTTGGTTGCAGGGAAACTGGTCTGAAGATATAGACACTGGGAGTTTATCTACAGGAGAAAAATCTTAAATATTATAAATGGTAACTAAATAAAACTGAATGTTAAATCAATCTCACACTACTATTTGAAAAACAATCTTAATCCTTTTGTAAATAATTATTTTTACATCTTAAGGTTGTTGTCGGTTTTTTCGGGCTATATGGCCATGTTCTCGAGGCATTCTCTCCTGATGTTTCACCTGCATCCATGGCAAGCATCCTCAGAGGTTGTGAGGTGAGCCTTAGACAATACATTTTACATCTTAATTTTGCTTAGATTATATGCTTCTCTCCAGTGGTGATTTCATTCCGACAACAAATCACAGGAACCATGGCACTATATTTCCATAAAGTACACAGGGCTCATTTTGGAGGGTAGTACAGTTAGCCCTCCACTTTCACTGGGATTGGGGTTGGAGATCCCCTGCAAAGGTGCAAAAAACAGTGAATATCTCTTGGGCAAGACAAGGTTTCCTGGTAAAGCTGGCTAGTGGGTGCTATTGCTGAGTCTTCCCAGAAGCTGTGGGAAGATCAACCACTCCCCACCAAAGTCCATGAACCAGCAGACTTCATTTGTTGGGGGGGGGGGGAGCTACTGAAATCACCACTACATCATCCCCTGCAGCTTCAGGGAACTGAGTGGTGATGTTTTAAGTTGTCAACCTCCCTGGTGGTTCATGGACTTGAAGGGACAGTGAGCAAGCCCTCCACTGCTGCTTCCCCACTATCCTCAAAGTTGTGGGAGATGGTGAAGTAGCAAAGGGTTTGCAAACCACCCCATGGAACCTATTCACCAGGTTTTGGGGAAACAGCAAACCTGCAAATAACCAAACCCATGAATAATGCCAATCCCACAAATGGAGGACCAATCGTAGTTTTATAATGAATGAAACATTCCTCAATAGAGCCGAAGCCTGAAAAGTTTTTTATGGGATTTGTGAGGCTGCTGCTTCAACAATTGTAGCCATTAAACAGTAACATCCTCTCCTGCAATATATTTCCAGGAAAAGGGTGCTTAGCAAATTTCTCAAACTGGATGGAGGGTGGAGAAATTAAATGAACAGAGATGGAGCTCAAATTTCTGCTTTCTAGCCAAACAGAGATGGAGCTCTATTGACAGAGTGACACTGTTTACTGAAAAAGAAGTGACAGGGGTCTGAGGGTGTATGTCTTCAGAGTACACACAGTATATTTTACAGTATGTAAACACAGTGCTATATAAAGTCCTAAAGTACTCCTGTGTAAAATTACACAAGCCACACCTTCCATCCCAAAGTTCCTTATCTACCTATCAAATGTCTGTTTTCTAGCCAAACAGGTTTGGCCTTGACACAGGACTGTTGAAATCCCAGTTACAAAAGCACAGCAGAAAGTATAAAAGCAAAGCAATGTCTCTGAAGTTTGGCTTTGGAATTATATTCTAGGCCTAAAAACTGGCACTGATTGAGAGGTTAAGCTTTTCAAAAGGATGTTCCCCATCACACTGTGGTGCACTGCAGTGTAGTTCCACCACCACACTCCTATGTAAGGTGTAACAGTACAGTCAGCCCTCCACATTCACTAGGATTAAGGGCACAGGGTTGAAGTACTTTGGCCACATCATGAGGAGACAGGAAAGCTTAGAGAAGAGAATGATGTTGGGGAAAATGGAAGGAAAAAGGAAGAGGGGCCGAGCAAGGGCAAGATGGATAGATGGCATCCTTGAAGTGACTGGCTTGACTCTGACGGAGCTGGGAGAGGTGACGGCCGACAGGAGTCTCTGGCGTGGCTGGTCCATGAGGTCATGAAGAGTCTGAAACAACTGAACGAATGAACAACAACAACAACAACAACAAAGGCACAGGATCCTTGTGAAAATGGAAAAACATTAATGAAAAATACCTTTTAAAACTAGGAATCTCTAAGTCCTCCAATGTTATACTTTGGTCAATGTCCGACTCCGGCCCAGCTTACTTGTCCGAACATATCTCCCTCTATGTTCCGCCTCGTAGTCTAAGATTCACCGGGGAGGCCCTGCTCTCAAACCCACCAGCTTCACAAACATGGCTGGTGGGGACAAGGGATAGAGCGTTCCCGGTGTTGTCCCCCCATCTGTGAAATTCACTCACCAGCAAAGTTAGATTGGCTTCCTCCCTCCTTTCTTTCAGAAAAAAACTGAAGATGTGGTTGTGGAACCAGGCTTTTGGCTAGTGGACGTAACGACACCTGAACATTAAATTGGACCACATGATTGTGATAACAGAAATGGCTTTACGATTGTATAATGAATGTTTGTTTTAATCTATAGTATTGTATGATTTTATTTTGCTATTATAACTGTAATTATTGCAGCATCAAATTGTAGCCATTGTTAGCCGCTCTGAGTCCCCCTGCGAGGGTGAGAAGAGCGGGGTAGAAATGTTGTAAATAAATAAATAAATAAATAAATGTTTGATGGGAGTAAACCACAGAGTTGTGCTAGAGGACCTAGAGAGCCCATATTAATCAAATCCACGAATAATAAAATCTGTAAAACTCAATCCTGCAAATGTGAAGGGCCAACTGTATTTTATCACCATATTGCAGAGGGAATGGATTTGTCTCAGTACAGCCATTCAGAAGTCTTAAAATGCATGAAAACTAAGTTTGAGAATGGAAGCCTGCCAAACCCACACCTTGATGAGGATGCATTTACAAGTTTAAAGGTAAACTCATAGACATATTCTTATCCTTTAGCATATTTTGGTAGGCTATTGGGCTTATTTTAGAACAGTGGTTCCCAGCCTTTTTTTTTTTTGACCAGGGACCTCTCTGACCAGGAACCACGATCCAACATTAGCATCAAAAGGGTTATGAATCAGTTTTTGGTCAACTTTAGATTCAGTTTGGGGTTATGATTCAGAAAAATGCATTGGATAGACCACATCAGCTCTAGCATACAGAACATATGCTATAGTCAGCAACACAGAAGGAGTGACAGACAGCGTGAAAGGAGCAGAAATAAAATAAAATAAAATAAAGAAGGTGGTTCACAGCCCACTGGTGGTCCGCAGCCCACAAGATAAAAACCACTGTTTTAGAATGATTAGAGCCTGGGTTGTGGGGGGGGGGGGGGGGGTTGGACATCACTCCAACAAGCTACCATCTATAATCCATATACATATGTGGTTCAAATGATAGATTTTTTAAAAAAAACTCTCAACAATTTAGTTGAACAAGATGGTGGTAGTTTGTTTTGTGTTTCTTAAATCAAAAGTATTTCCCTTGGTGTCATTTAAACAATATCTCTTGCTACCACATACACATTCTAAACAAGTATCATAAAGGTACCAACACACTATTAGATAATTGAGACCAAAATCTAATTGGCAGATGCTTCTGCAAATAGAAGGTGTTTCTCAGAAGTTCATGCAAATAGGAAGATGCAATCTCTTATTTTCTGTAACACCCGTAAGCCCTATAAAAGTTGCTGGGGAAACCAGGAAACACTACAAAGTAGATAGTCAGATCTACAGATATCTGAGAGACAGATATAGAGGGGAAGAAAGCTACAGTGCTGCCATAGGCATAATGCTGGATCCAGCCTTTAACTCAGTTGTTCCCAAACTTTTTTTGACTAGGGACCACTCTCCAACATTAACACCAAAAGGGTTATGAGTAAGTTTTTGGTCAACTTTAGATCTTGTTCAGTTATTTGGGGTGCTGAAGTAGAAAATTGCATTGGATAGACCACATCAGCTCTAGTTTCTGATACAGAATATATGCCATCCAGTAGTCGCCATCTGCCCACCCACAGAAAAACATATTTAAAAAGCCTTGGTACTATAAGAGGGTTTTGCGAGACCAGTCGCTCTTGTTGCAATGGTGCAGTATTGGTGAGGCTGCAGAGCATATCTTAGTTGGGTTACTGTAAGTTTTTCAGGCTGTATGGCCATGTTCGTGACTTACAGCAACCCAATGATTCCAGCCATGAAAGCCTTCGACAACATATATTTTAGTTCTTGCGGACCACTGGTGGTCCACGGGCCACAGGTTGGGAACCACTGCTTTAAATGATATACGTATATACAGGCCACCTTCCAGAGCACAGCCTTCATAAGGGAGCAAAATACAGCAGTACAATGAGTAAGTGTTTAGGACTGTCATGTTTTAAAATATTCTTCCTCCCGTTGGCCTTAATGACATATACTTACTATGCAGAACACAGCTCTAACAGAGCTGTGGCAAGTTTTTCTGCCAGCCATGATCGTTAGTGTTTTAATAGCATAATGACTTTACTGGAAGCATAGTAATGTTCTTTCTACATGGTTTTCTCCAATTGTTAGAAAAGCTGGTCACAATATTTAAAAAAAGTAAAGATTCAAAAATGTCTTTTATGAAATATGTTTGAAAGGAAACCTCTCTGGTAAACAAAAGGACTTTTAATTTAAATATATATATGTTGGTCTGCTATGTTTTTGCCCATAATATATATATTTATTTATTTCGTATCAAAAGCATTGCATAAATTAGTATAAAACCAATAAAAAATAGAAGGAGCGCAGGTGGCTAAATATCTTTTGACCAAAAACGGGCAACAGCAACGGCATTGTCTGTAGCCTCCAACAATTCTTCTTCTGTACATGAGGCACAGCATAGTGGACAAGCATACAGATGTGGAGTTGTCTGTTCTCCTCCACAGTCACATAAGGTGTGGGATTCTTTTAGGTAATGCCATTTTGCCCGGTTGCCTTTTGATCTGCCCACTCCACTTCTGAGTCTGTTCAGGGACTTCCAAGTTGCCCATTCATGGTTTGCCCCTGGAGGAAGACCTTCATGGGGGCCATCCAGTTGGGATTTCCTGGTTTAGCTGCTCAGAGGGATACCCTGGCTGTTGCTGGGGGGACACCAAGAGGGGTGGTTGTTCCCATAAAGCTTTTCCTTGAGTCTACTGGGAGGAGGCTGGTAGCCATGTAGTGGGTGGCTTTCACAGTGTTCAACCTTATTTCTCTTACATTTAGCAGCAACTTCCCATTGCACATTGGGGGGGGGGGGGCAATGCTAGCTAGCTTGGGTTGTTGTAGGTTTTTTCCGGTTATATGGCCATGTTCTAGAGGCATTCTCTCCTGACATTTTGCCTGCATATATGGCAAGCATCCTCAGAGGTAGTGAGGTAAAGGTTTTTTCCCCCTGACATGCTCGGTTGGCAGAAGCTGGGGCTAACAGCGGGAGCTCACGCCGCTCCCTGTATTCGAACATAGCATTGAATGAAACATGCAGAATAATCACAGACTGTCTTAAACCTACACCTGTTGATAAAGACAACCAGTGATTATTCTGCATGTTTCATTCAATGCTATGTTCACCTGCTTTGTATGGACAGACCTTTGCCAAACAGGGCAGGCATACCCATAATACAGAACTGGACATTATCATAAAAGCAAGAGGGGACATATTCATGAGGAAGAGGTCATAAGCCTCAGAGGAAGCTAAGATAAACAGCAAGCAATAAGTGTTCTTATTTTATTCAACATAAAAACTCTTCCTAGAATAGATAAGAGTAACTTGAGCCGCAGAAAATGGAAATTATACAAGTGAGACAACACAGTAAAGGCAGAAAAAGGGCTAGAAACCCCTTGTTGTGTTTCAGGTCCAAAGTTCCATTCTAATGCTGAAGAGAGCATTGGATCTATTAGAGGTTATTGGCTTTATTTTGTTAATGATCAGTGATTCCACTCAAGGGGTCAACAGCGTCTCTCTCCGCAGCTATTCTGGCAGAACATGCCACCTTGATATTGGAAGGAGAGTCCAGGGGAAAAAAGGGACTTCCCACACAGAGACACACACACACAAAGAGGCTGGTGGAACAAAAAGCAATTACATAAACGAAAAAGCATTCTCAGAATACAAAGAGAAGTAAAATGATTAAAATCCTTTCAGATGTGCAGACCCAGTGGCACTGTTGATAATGGGGAGGTTTTAGAAATGTTAATCTGGGACATGCCCCTCTTTCAGAAGAGGGTTGATTAGGTTAATGCAATGATAGCTACACAGCTGCTGTAGTAGATCCTTTGAAAGGATGTTATAAAATAAGTCTGACTTTAGTGCCACAATAGCACGCTTCACTGATGTATGATATTCTCTATCAAACTAAGCAGTTTATCATAAGATTACAAGGAGATTATTGAAATGCAGCATGAAAACACAAAAATACCCAAATAGATTTTGAACACGGTAGCTGTGTTCGAGAAAGAAGACAGTCACCATTCAACAGGAAACAAGCATTATGGCAGCCCACACCTAGGTCAGAAGCTCAAACCAGAAATTGACATTGGATATATGTTAGTGTTTAGTTATTATGATTTTCTTTTTACATGTATGCTGGAATTGAATTTTTGCCATTGGTATGTTGTAAACCGCCTTGAGTCCCTGCCCCCAGGGGTGAGAAAGGCGGTATATAAATAAAGAATTAAATAATAAATAAATAAACCTTATGTTTAGAAAGTGTGTTGGCCTTACAAATCAAGCATTTCAATAATTCACTGCAAATCAAATAAAGGTCAAATATTTTTCTTATACACTGTTTAAATATGAGGTAAGGTAAAGGTTGGGTTGTTGTAGTTTTTTCAGATTATATGGCCATGTTCCAGAGATATTCTCTCCTGACATTTCACCTGCATCTATGGCAAGCATCCTCAGAGGTAGTGAGGTAAAGGTTTTCCCCTGACATTAAGTCCAATCATGTCAGACTCTGGGGTTTGGTGCTCATCTCCATTTCTAAGCCAAAGAGCCAGTATTGTCCATAGACACCTACAAGGTCAAGTGGCCGGCATGACTGCATGGAGCACCGTTATCTTGTGTACCTATTGATCTGCTCACATTTACATGTTTTCGAACTGCTCAGTTGGCAGAAGCTGGGGCTAACAGCGGGAGCTCACGCCGCTCCCTGGATTCGAACCTGCAACCTTTCGGTTAGCAAATTTAGCAGCTCAGCAGTTTAACCCACTGCACCACGGGAGCTCCTGTTTAAATGTATGGGGTATGTTTAGAATGAATGCAGTTTGAAGCCACCTTAACTACCATGGCTCAACACTATGAAATCGAGTTTGACGAGGTCTTCTAAAAAGTAACAACTCTCAGGATTTCACAGCACTGAAATCATAGTTAAAGTGGATTGTTGTAGATTTTTCAGGCTATATGGCCATGTTCTAGAAGCATTCTCTCCTGACGTTGTGCCTGCATCTATGGCAAGCATCCTCAGAGGTTGTGAGATCCTCACAACCTCAGGATGTTTGCCATAGATGCAGGTGAAATGTCAGGAGAGAATGCTTGTAGAACATGGCCATATAGCCCAAAAAACCTACAACAACCCAGTGATTCCATCCATGAAAGCCTTCGACAATACATAGTTAAAGTAGTTTCAAACTATATTCATTCTACAGAAGCCATGGGCAAACTTTGGCCCTCTGGATGGTTTGGACTTCAACTCCCTGAAATCCCAGCTATTGGGAATTGTGGGAGGTGACGCCCAAAACATCCAGAGAGCCAAATTTTGCCCATGCCTGCCTATGTTTATTTATGTGGCCCAATATTTTTTCAGGCAAAAACCAAGCAAGACAACTTGGGCAAGGTAGCCCATGCTTTGGCCACATTCCAGCTGGACTATTGAGGCATGTTCTGAATACAATTTCCTCTGAAGAGGGTGCATAGAGTGAAACCGGTTGCTACCTGTATGTTGACAATGAACTGAGAAGATGTTCAAGATGCAGTCAGAACAAAGTCTTTAAAGACCTCACTACCTCTGAGGATGCTTGCCATAGATGCAGGCGAAACGTCTGCATCTATGGAGAAAATGCCTCTAGAACATGGCCATATAGCCCGGAAAAACCTACAACAACCCAAAGTCTTTAAATGTTTGGATGCTTCGCTCAATACCAATATATTTACATCTGGTAACATTTACCTTGCAGTGCTTTGAGTTGCATGATTGATGTCAGGGGTCCCCGAACGTGGGCCAGATGTGGCCCTCCAAGGTCATTTACCTGACCCCTGCCCTAAACTTTAGATTTAGATTTGCCCTAAATCTGAAGGCACACAACACAATCCTAATTAACTTGACTATTTCATCATCCAAAAGTAGGGCCACACTTCCCATTGAAGTTCATGTTGGTGAAAATTGTTGTTCATTTTAAATATTGTTTTGTCCTTTGTTGATTTTTTTTTTTGCATTACAGATATGTGCAGTGTGTATAGGAATCAGTTCATTTTTTCCAAACTATAGTTTGTCGTCCCCCCCCCCCCAAAAAAAAAAACAGTTAGAGGAACCATGAACTGACCCACCATTTAAAAAGTTTGAAGACGCCTGATTTATGTCATGGGACTAGCTCATGCAGCAGGGCTTTCTCTGTGGTGGTGTCAGGATTATGGAAATCTCCTCCATCAGAGATTCAGGTGTCACTCACATAACTTTATTTCAATATTTTTGGTGAGATTAGAAAATGTAGGGAAGTATTTCATTCATTCTGCCGCTTTTTACTGGTGTGATTTGATTGCTGGTTGCTGCACTTTATTAGACGTGAATTGCATTTTTCAGGAGTTGCGAGTTTCTATGCAGTTTGTTAGTCACCCTTTCCTTGTGTGAAGAAGGGTGGGAAACAAATAAAATAAAATAAACACCATAAAAAAGGAAAAACCTCTCGTCTCTACTGGCCAATTTCAGCCTGGATGTAAACCAGCTATCTAACAAAGAAAAGCTGGGTTGTTGTAGGTTTTTTTCGGGCTATATGGCCATGGTCTAGAGGCATTCTCTCCTGACGTTTCGCCTGCATCTATGGCAAGCATCCTCAGAGGTAGTCTACCTCTGAGGATGCTTGCCATAGATGCAGGCGAAACGTCAGGAGAGAATGCCTCTAGACCATGGCCATATAGCCCGAAAAAACCTACAACAACCCAATGATTCCGGCCATGAAAGCCATCGACAATACAAAGAAAAGATGTACTACAGCAGATTATGAAAATACATTTTACTGTTCTAAAGACATACGAACAGGGCTGCATCTACAGTGTAGAATTTGTGCAGTTTCATACAGCTTTAATTACCATGACTAAATGCCATGGAATCATAGGATTTGTAGAAGTGTTTTGCAGAGAACATTGAAGACTTTATAAACTATAACTCCCATGATTCCACAGCACTGAGCTATGGCAATTAGTGGTAGTGGTATCAAACTGCATTCATTCTTCAGTGAAGACACATCCTTGGTTTCAAAAGAATGATGCTATTCATGCAACCCTTGTTCTACAAACTATGCACAGCTCAGGATAAGCTGACTGTTGCTGTTTAGGAGGTTCTCCCTCCAGTCTTTAGACAATAGAAAAGAACAAATCCTCTCTTCAACATATTTTGTTAGACGGATTAGCAGCTAGTAGTATTTCTTTTCTAACAAATATCTGGAATGGCATTTGGGAAAATGGGGGATTAAGTCTGATTGGCTCTAATTAGCTTTTTTATGTTAGGAAGATTGTCATAATGTAGAACAGAGGTAGCGAATTACCTCTCTAGGGCGCTAAACTTCTTGAGGTTAGACAGGACTGGTTGGTTAAATTTAGAAAAGAAAAGAAAAACACATTGGATGAGATTGGGTTCCTAATATGACCAGATTATTAAAATGTTCATACCTCAGTTCTCAAGAGATGCGCTAGTCATAGGAGGCAAGGCAGTTATGTGCAATATGTGTAATTACTAAAAGGAAAGTATACATTTCAACAGAAAGGAGGAAACCATGAAAATGAACAAAATCTGGCTACCAGTATTAAAAACCCTAAAATTACAATAGCAAAACAACAGAGAGGAAACAATCAGGGACAGCTAATCACCTCTCAACAAAAGATTGCCCCAGGCACTAACAAGCCACACCAAACAACTGCCAGGCCATCAAATGCTAATCAAGGTGGTCAGTTGAAACCTAGCTCCAACAGACAAAGAGTCCTTTGTCCGACCCTGGTCATTCTACAGATATATAAACACTTTTTCCTAGTTCCTCACTACCTAGACCTCACTACCTCTGAGGATACTTGCCATAGATGCAGGCGAAACGTCAGGAGAGAATGCCTCTAGAACATGGCCATATAGCCCGGAAAAACCTACAACAACCCAGTATAAATGCCATCTCCCACCTAGACAACACACATTTTGTTCACTTGTGCTCCCTCACATCTCTGGAACAGGGTTGACGCTGATTGTGTAAACAACTACACACACACAAATAAAGTAAAACTAGTACCGGCACAGAAAATGTCATTAGACCTAGCCAATATTGAGGTATCCGACAGGGACAAAATCTGAATAAATATTGCAGGGTGACAACAGGAATCTCAGAGTGTGATTGCTGCTTCCCACATCTCCTCATCCAACATTATGTGCAATTGAACTTGCAAATCTGAGCTGCTGGATATGAGCTGCATAGAATGTAATAACTAAGGCTATACACTTGGAGTCATCTACAGTAGGATAAATTCACAAGTTCTCCTCCATATGCCATACAAGTATAAATATTTCACATATCATCTTGCACTTGAAGCAGTGAGAAGCTAACAAGGTCCTCCTTAGACTTGAGTGGCCTGTTCAGCATACCAAGAAAAAAACTTTTTAAAAAATTATCTCTAAAATAATTATTCCACTCTAGTCAGGAAGGATTACATGGCCCTCTATGGGCCTCCAGATGTGCCCGATGTTTGTAATAAGCAGCCAGTTTGACCACATCTGGAAAACTCTCTCAAGATGCCCACTCTCTACTCAAGGCCATAATGTTCTGATGGAAAGGCACTGAAGAGGAAAAAATAACATAACGGGCGGCAATCTAGAGCCCTCTTTAACAGAACCGTCTCTTTAATAAAGGCATATAGATAATTTATTACTCATGTGAAGAGCAAACACTGCCAGATGAAGAAACCATCCTTTGTGCCAGAATGAGACAGGTAATATCAACAGCCCTTAGTTAATTATTTGTGAACTGCAATGACGCCCATTTTCACAGTACTATACTGTACTCTGAATTTCTTTCATGTTTAGAATGTAAAGCATGAAACTAAAATGTAAACTGACAATCCTTCTTCTCAAATAAAAGAAATGAAAAGAAAACATTTTGAGTACCACCAAAAATCTATATCTGTAGAAGTTATCCCATCTGAGCCCACAGTGGCACAGTGGGTTAAACCCTTGTGGCGGCAGGACTGAAGACTGACAGGTCGGAGGTTTGAATATGGGGAGAGTGTGGATGAGCTCCCTCTGTCAGCTCTAGCTCCCCATGTGGGGACATGAGAGAAGCCTCCCACAACGATAGTAAAACATCTGGGCATCCCCTGGGTAATGTCCTTGCAGACAGCCAATTCTCTCACACCAGAAGCGACTTGCAGTTTCTCAAGTCGCACCTGACACGAATAAATAAACAAATAAATAAGCCACATCTGGAGAGGACATTCTGAACAAGAGATGTGAAAAAGAGAATTTACTTTTTATATAACCTGGTGGAAGGAACCCACAGCATCAAATAATCTATCCTTGCAATCTCCACATACCTGCAGGGAATGAACGCATTTTAGATAGATTTATTTAAGACATACATGCACACTCTATGGACTGGCAGGAGATAATGATATATCAGAATTAATTGCTATCAATCTTCTATCATAATATTCTTTCTCTCTCTCTCTCTCTCTCTCTCTCTCTCTATACACACACACACACACACACACACTTCTATGTCTTATAAAAAAGAAGCAGTAAAACTCCTCATAGGCTGGTTTAGCATTCTGGGAAACCGCTTAATGGCTGATCAATTCAATAAACCTACTCCAAAATATAATCAGCATTGTAAAGTTGTGGACTCATCCTCCTATCTGCCTAAATTCTGCACTAATGCTGGACCAAGGATGGACTCTGTGACACCCAGTCCTTTTTGTGTGCCCTCTCATATCCCCCTGCAGCTTCTATTTTTTTTTTTAAGGAAAATGACACTGGGACTTACCCTAAATGAACCATATTCAATATGAAAAAGGAACTAAAATCACTATAATTAATGGGATAGTTAATATCATAGTCAGTTATCAGGACCCAATTAGTTCCTTTTATGTTGATGCAATAAGCAGCACGATATTAATTAACATTCATTTAAGCACAGGACTTCTCAAGTTCATCTATACAGAAATACAACTTTGGTAATAATCAGGTATGAGTGGAGGTTTTCTTGTTAATAATGAATTAGGGGATTTAAATAAGTTTAATCATATTTAATCATTTTAATTAGTTTCAGTTAATACTATTGGATCATTTTAATTAGTTTCAGTTCATATTTTATTGAAATGTGGTTAATTGCTATGTATTTTTAGCAAGAAAGAACTTTTAAAAATCCACACAAACCAACAAAGTGGCAGCCCTCAATCAATTTGCCACTAAGAAAGGTGATACTTATGCAATCCTGCAGCAATTTATTTATTTACAGCATTTATATTCTGCCTTTCTCAACCTGAAGCGGTCTTAGGGTGGACCACAGAACATATACACAGCAAACATCCAATGCCGTTAGACATACAGGACTGACAGACAGATAGAGGTATGTGTTGGGATTTTCCAACTTTGGAGTCCTGGAGGCTATGCTTGATTCTGGTCAAAGGGGGTGAAGTTGCTCCATCTTCTATGACAGTGGTTCTCAACCTGTGGGTCCCCAGGTGTTTTGGCCTACAACTCCCAGAAATCCTAACAGCTGGTAAACTGGCTGGGATTTCTGGGAGTTGTAGGTCAAAAACATCTAAGGACCCCAGGTTGAGAACCACTGTTCTATGACAATGAGCCTTTTTTATCACAGGCTTTCCTTCCTGTTCTTTGATCGCTAGGTTTTTTATGGTGCTGTAAAATATCTCCCCGCTTAAGCAGTGCCTAATTTCTCTACTCATAGCTTTTTTTGATCTACTTAGGTGGACAGTAAGCTATGCTAAAGGTCGGGTGCTTTCCCCAAGCTGGGCTGAAACAGCCGATCTTTCAGTTGGGAAAGATCTATTGTTTCTGGTGATTAACCAGCTGTGCTAAAGCCCGGCCTGCTTCCTTTTCTGCTCTATACAACGGAAGTCTTGGCTAGAATAGCAGTAGCAAGTTCCTTCATACAGTTAGTAGTTTTTCTTATATGCACAGAAAACTTCATCTAGATTCTAGATTCCATGTGCAAACTATATAGTAATCAGCCCAATTAAGTGTCCATGTGGTGGATTACTAGGTAAATAGCCCGCCAACTGACGTCAAAAGAGCACTAATCACTACAATCCAGCAAATACTATTTGCATAGGATTCTTTGTCTCCAGTTAATATATGATTCAGGGATGGATCTTATTTTGTGGAAGGTGGAATATGCATCTGTAATTTTCCACAACATCATTCATCAAGAGATCCATGCTATTGTGTGCCTTCAAGTCATTTCAACATATGGTGACAATATTTAGCTGCCAAGGTTTGTCCAGAGGGGAGTTGCTTTTGCCTTCCTCTGAAGTGTGTTTTGCCCAAGGTCACCCAGTTTCCATAGATGAGTGGGGATTTCAACACTGATCATAGGCTGATGCTCAAACCGCTACACCACACTGGCTCTCAAGACAGCCATGCCAATGTAAAAGTAAATGTAAAAGTAAAAATAGTTTTATGTGGTTCAGGTAAAAGGTGGTGGTGAACAGGAGTGTTATTGAAGTCCTACCCAGCTATGGAAGAAGAGAAACAGGATTGACTTCAACTCAGTATGGAACTATAAGCTGGAAGCAGAAAATATGGGAAATATCAGCATCTGATGAGGGCAAGAAGATCACTTCCTCACACTGATATAAAAATAAGACAGGGTTAGGCCTTCCTGTTGAGATCAGGGACAAAGATGATGAGTTTAGGATTGTAGTGCTCAATTAACATCGATTTACAATGCAGGAGATTCAATTTCTTGAACCAGCTTTCAAAGGTAACATATCTAGTATAGCATGTACTTGAACGTTTCTCACCATACCTGAATGAAGCTGCTACTGAAAAGGAACTTCTGTGATTGAAGGAAGAAAGGGCTACCAACCTTTTAGATGACTAAACATTTCATGCCTTCTGTGGTGTTGAGTCAGGTGTGATATATGCTGTCTATGGTTCTACCTTGCAAAGTTCTTGTTATTATTAAACAGATAAATGTCACAGCACAGTGAACAGCACAGTGATTCATACCATATGAAATGTTTCCATTGTTAAGTGCACAGATTCCACCCACTATGTAAAAGGAAAAAAAGAGGGGAAAGCAAAGGAGGAATTAGGTGGAGAGGAAGAGGATGAAAGAATAACACCATTACAGATAGAAAAACAACTACAGTCTTGCAGTCTAATAAAGTATATTTCTGGGCTACTATAGAAATCATAAGCTGTCCTCTCGCTTGCTACACCAACACGTATGAAAAATTGATTAGCACTGCCTGATGCATTTAAAATACATGAGATTACATTTCTCACTCAATAGGAGCCCCACAAACTTAATTACAGAAACAAATACTTGATTGAAAGCAGTACCCACATTTAAGTGTTGGCTGGAATCCTGCATTAACCAGACAATTAGCTTTCATTCATAATAAATGAGGTACAGTGTATCAGACTAAGCGTGTGAGAGATATTCTGGTTCTATATGGGAAACAGATGGCATACCAAATAACCCTGAGAGTTAAACATATTTGCTTCCCTCCCACTATATCACTGACAGGACCTGATCCAAGAGGGATCACTTGTCGGGACGGCACAATGATGCATCTTGCAAAACCAATGCAACTAAAACCCTTCCTCCATGCCACAACTGTAGTTCCAAACCAGCCAAAGCCTCTCATCAGATTGTCATGCTGTTTACTTCCTGCTCCAAAAGTTTTTTATCTTTTTTCTTAACATCAACAGCTGCACATTTGTTTATCTGGCCCTCAATTCCAGTGGACAACTTTTGCTAGATGAGTAGAGTTAAGAATTATGCAGGATACAGAAGGTCACCACCACAAATAGAAAGACCTTACTTAACTTGCAGTAAACTGAGTAGGCAACCTCTAACTCACCTTTATATCCACATCTATATCAGCCATAGGAATCTACACTAATAAGGCGCAATGTTTACAGAGTTCAGCAGGGGTACCCAAATCCAGTTGCTGAAAGGTACACTGGTTGAGAGAGGGAGGAGCTTTGTACAAGGAGGTGCATCCAATTCATTGCTGGAAAACATTCTACATACAACACACATTTCACCTAGTAACAGATATAGGGATTGTCTGCCCCTCCAGATGTTTTGGGGCTGCAATCTCCAACAGGGCATTGACCTTGACTGTGCCAAGTATGGCTGTTTGGAGCTCCATCCAAAAACATTTGGAGAGCCCATCCCTGCTCTACATTGAGAATGTGTAAATATCTTACTCTTATTCTTATTCTTATTCTTCTTATTATTCTTATTCTTATTATTATTATTATTTATTAACTTTATTTGTACCCCGCTAGCATCTCCCGAAGGACTCGGTGCGGCTTACAAAGGCCAAGGCCTCAAAACACAACATAACAATACAAAACCTAAAGCAAATTAAAAACAATTAAAGCAATATTAAACAACAAGCAATAAACAATACACCAAGACACAATAAAACTGGGCCGGGCCAGAGTAATGGGTACAGAATTAAAAGTGCTGATGTGACAGGTGATATATAAGGATTATAGGCTAAGTGCAGTGTGCAGTGTGCGGCAATCTCAATTCTAATAAATGCTTCTGGGACTTGTTATTGGAGTTTTCCTATTCTGGAAAGGCACATCGGAACAGCCAGGTCTTCAAGTTCTTTCTAAAGACTGCCAATGTAGGGGCCTGTCTAAGATCTTTGGGGAGGGTGTTCCAGAGTCGGAGGGCCACCACAGAAAAGGCCCTGTCTCGCGTCCCCACCAAACGCGCCTGCAACGCAGGTGGAATCATGAGCAGGGCCTCTCCGGATGAACGAAGTGAACGTGTGGGTTCATAAACGGAGATGCGGTCACGCAGGTAGGATGGTCCCAAACCGTTTAGGGCTTTGTAGGTAAGCACCTGCACCTTAAATTGGGCTTGGAAAATAAACGGCAGCCAGTGGAGCTCCTTGAACAGAAGGGTTGACCTCTCTCCGTAAGGCGCACCAGTTATTTCAAGACAGCAACAAATGAAAGTCATTGCATTTACTCTGCATCATTATTTGGATTATTTTTGTGACCAGGCTTTCCATCAGAAAGCATGCTTAAAGCAGTAGAGTTAACTATCCAAAATTAAAACACAGTAACAAATCATAGCAAAATCTAAATAGCCATGTGTATTAAATGTCCTATAAGGGCTAACATGGTATAGTGTTTCAAATTTCAGCTCAACCATGGAGACCTAATGGGGCAAGTCCCACTCCCAGCTTGAGCAGAGTGCAAAGGCTCTGTTGATGTTACTCTGGACAAACATTGCCAAGAAAATTCTGTGATAGTTTCATTTAGGGTCACCAGAAGTCCAATATGACTTGAAGGCACACAATAACTATACAGCTTAACAAATACTATATTTACTCAAATCTAAAGTTTACCAATTTGGGCTAAATTACATTGCCATAATTGCACACATAAACCCACCTGTGTGCAAAGGCCTGGAGGAACTCAGGCCATATAGTGAGGCAGGGATGCAAAGAGGTTGTTCCCAGTAGTGGCCACAACCTGAAGGCTTTGTGGTCCCTGGAGAAGGAGAACCTGGCTGGTGTCCCAGTCATTCCTTCTGCTTAGCCATGGATCCTACCTCCCAGGTGGCAATTGGGGGCTCTTGCCTCCCCCCCCCCCCAGGTTAAATTCCACCAATTTTCCAACTGGTCTTATTGCCAGTTGGGTATCGTGCAAAACTGAGTGTGGAAAGCTGCCTGATGAAGGGGCATAACTTCCCAAATGGCCTCATTCACACTGCCTGCCTCCCTGACTTGCTATGCACGCATTGCTGAGCACATTAAAAATTTCAGGGGAAAACCACTTTTTGCTCCTTTAAAAATGAGGCGTGCATTACATCCAAAGTTGCATTATACTCAAGTAAATATGGTAACAAGAAAAAACAAGATTTCTCACACTTATAAGCATACATTGAGATGCAACAATAATTATACTGAAACCTAGAAAACATATATTCCAAATACCAGGCAAAACACATGTTATTTTAGACTACATGTTGCCCTCAGAGTACCCCTAGCTTGATCATTCCCAGGCATCTTGAATGAGAAAAGCCAACAGGTGGCAACAAACCAAAGAGCAGGGAGTTGGTCCTCTAGGACACACAGTTCCTAGTATCAGATCCTGCATGAGGCAACAAGCAAAACTAAAATAGTTACATTCTGTTTCCTATCAATTTTTCCTGATTTTAATGAAGTATGCTTAGTTCAGAATTCTTCCCTATTTATGTGTGAATAAAACACTGTGCCTCAAAAGCCAGAATGTTACAGCCTATATAATAAACTATGCACAAATTCATATTACACATGACTAATAATTATATTAGTATTATGTTGAAATATAGGTGGTTTTGTGTGTGTTTGTGTTCAAGAGTGACTTAAGAAACTGCAAGTTGCTTCTGGTGTAAAAGAAGTGGCCGTCTGCAAGGACATTGCCCAGAGAACGCCTGGATGTTTTCATGTTTTACCATCCTTGTGGGAGGCTTCTCTCATGTCCCTGCATGGAGAGCTGGAGCTGACAGAGGGAGCTCACCTGCTCAAATTCGAACCTCTGACCTGTCAGTCTTCAATCCTGCCAGCCAAGGGTTTAACCCATTGCACCACCGGAGACTAGAGAACTATAGTGTATAGTGTAAATATAAGCATCCCAAAAGAGAAGGATATCTTTATACAGAGAGAAACATATTATCTATCATATTTTAAATTTCCTATTAATTATTAGGTAAATTGGGTAAATCATACCATAATAAAATGGTATTTCATTTTAGTGGATATCCTAAAAGTAATTGGCAACTTGACCAAAGGTCTAAAATATATAGCTAGTCTAGCCAGACAAGTCAAGAATTGTGATTGTTAGTTTCTTCCCTATTTCTGTTTGTCTGGAAGCTAGCACTTACAGTAAACAATAATCATAGTCCTCATATTTGTACCTTTTC
Organism: Anolis sagrei; assembly: GCF_037176765.1. NCBI lineage: Eukaryota > Metazoa > Chordata > Lepidosauria > Squamata > Anolidae > Anolis > Anolis sagrei. Next base: position 181,255,804 of record NC_090022.1, read on the forward strand.
CCAGTTCAGGACTAAGAAAGTTTACTACAAGTAAAAGCTAGCCCAGTTAACAACCTGGCTGCTGCTTTTTGGAACAGCTGAAGTTTCCAAATACGCTTCAGTAACAGCTCAATAACAGGCATAATTAGGACATGTGTCACTCAGGTCAGATCCAACATCTCTAGGAACAGACACAGCTGGCACATACAATTCAACTGTGCTGAGTATTCCTTGCCAAAATCTGAGTTTCAGCTTCAGGAGTGAATCCAGGATTACACTCAAGCTGCAGACTTGTGTCTCTGGGAGAACATTACCCCATCCAGTACAAGTGGAGGACTTATCCCCTGATCTGCCCTTTGACTTACCAGATGCCTGTCTTGCCTGGATTAAGTTTCAGTGCCACCTCTTTCATCCAAACTATTGTGTATAGGCACTGATATAGAAGTGGAACAGCTTTCTTGGATTGAGACAGAAAGGAATATCAGGGGCTGCATCTACACTACATTATAATACAGTATAGGGGGCACATTATGCAGTTTAACCCCCAGTGTGGCCTCCAAATTTGCATGAAATTAGTGTTTTAAATGCTGATTTCATGTGAAATTGGGCTAGAATTGGATAACAGAGAATACTGATGGCACTGAACTCTCAAACCTTGAACAACCTTCCTAAGTATTTTCATGTATACATTAATCAGCATGGGGAACTGTACCAAGCCCTAGACCAGTGGTTCTCAACCTGTGGGTCCCCAGATGTTTTGGCCTTTAACTCTCTGAAATCCTAACATCTGGTAAACTGGCTGGGATTTCTGGAAGTTGTAGGCCAAAACACTTGGGGACCCACAGATTGAGAACCACTGCCCTAGATGTTTCAACAGGTGAAAGGTAAGGGATGCCTGGAGCATCAACATTTATTGTTGTTCATTCGTTCAGTCATTTCCAACACTTTGTGACCTCATGGACCAGCGCACGGCAGAGCTCCCTGTCGGCCATCACCACCCCCAGCTCCTTCAAGGTCAATCCAGTCACTGCAAGATTTCCCATCCATCTTGCCTTTGGTCGGCCCCTCTTCCTTTTTCCTTCCATTTTCCCCAGCATCATTGTCTTCTCTAAGCTTTCCTTTCTTCTCATGATGTGGCCAAAGTACTTCATCTTTGCCTCTGCTATCCTTCTCTCCAATGAGCAGTCGGGCTTTATTTCCTGAAGTATGGACTGGTTGGATCTTCTCGCAGTCCAAGGCACTCTCAGAACTTTCCTCCAGCACCACAGTTCAAAAGCATCTATCTTCCTTTGCTCAGCCTTCCCTCAGCATCAGCATGTTGCTCAGCATCAACATGGCAACATCTAAAAGCTTGAATGATTTTAACCTTCCTATTGTGAACGTCTTGGGGCCAGGGTAGTGGCTTTCTATCTCCACAGCTTTACATTCTTGGTTGCTCGGCCCACCTGCCAGAGGGCAATGCTACACTCAGTGTGACATGCGTTGTCTGTGATAATTGTTGGTGCCAGCTTGCTGTTCTTTCAAGTTCTCCGGCTATCTGCTCAAATTAACTTACCAAAAATAGTTATTCCATGCAGTCTTGGGAAACAGCTGTACCAAAGTCTTTGCTAGGGAAAAAAACCCAGTCAAAAGTGTAAGAATACCACTTTCTTTTCATCTTTCAAGCAAAGCATCTGCTTGTTGGACAAATTGTGGGGTATACATGTTAACCTAAAAATGCTGTCTTTAAAGATAATGTAACACATCTGTAGCTATTATGTTAATATTTCAAACAAATACTGATAACATTTTGTGACTGGATAAAATTGTCCTATTTTCAGTGTGCTTGCATGTTTATTGAGGACAATTCCATTTCTGGTAACCGTTAGAAGGAGCTATGATTCAACAGATGTTCACTGCCCTAGCCTTTGCTCATAACCTTTTGGCTATAAATAAATCCCCAACCCAAAGTTGTTTGATACTATCTTTATGTGTGTACACTAGCATCTAAAATATTCTGCCATCGCCATAGAGCTTTAGCAAGAATTCTTATCCAGTTTTTAAAAAAAGAAAATGTGATATTTTTTAAAATCAACTAAGAGGCAACTAATTGCTTCCTATCGGTGAAAAGCTATGCTTTTGTGGCCTAAGAAATTATTGACATGTAAGGCGCTAGCTTGGCACCAAATACTTCACATGCAAGTATTCATATGCAACATCATTCTAAGACCCTTTCCACACAGCTGTATAAAATCCACACTGAACTGGATTATATGAGTGTGACTCAGATAACCTAGTTGAAAGCAGATATTGTGGATTATCTGCCTTGATATTCTGGGTTATAGGGCTTCGTGGAAGGGTCCTGGATTTGCACTGCTGTATAATAACATCTGGACTACATTAAACTGCTTTGTTGTTCATTCGTTCAGTCGTCTCCGACTCTTCGTGACCTCATGGACCAGCCCAGGCCAGAGCTCCCTGTCGGCCATCACCACCCTCAGCTCCTTCAAGGTCAGTCCGGTCACTTCAAGGATGCCATCCATCCATCTTGCCCTTGGTTGGCCCCTCTTCCTTTTACCTTCCACTTTCCCCAGCATAATTGTCTTCTCTAGGCTTTGCTGTCTCCTCATGATGTGGCCAAAGTACTTCAACTTTCTCTCTAGTATCCTTCCCTCCAATGAGCAGCCGGGCTTTATTTCCTGGAGAATGGACTGGTTGGATCTTCTCGCAGTCCAAGGCACTCTCAGAACTTTCTTCCAACACCACAGTTCAAAAGCATCTATCTTCCTTCGCTCAGCCTTCCCTAAGGTCCAGCTCTCACATCCGTAGGTTACTACAGGGAATACCATGGCTTTGACTAGGCGGATTTTTGTTGCCAGTGTGATGTCTCTACTCTTTACTATTTTATCGAGATTGGACACTGCTCTCCTGCATTACACAGGTCTTAATTGACCATATACTGCAGTTCAAACAGCATTGCAGCATTTACTTGAATATGTGACATCAAGTGCAATGCACACCTCAGTTTTGAAGGTGGGCATTAGAAAAAAGGTGTTTACTGTTGAATGTAAAGCACCCGGTTTATTAGGCTCCTGACATGAAAAAGAATAAATAGGTAAACCATATAAGGGGAAGGTTTTAAAGGCCTTGTGAATGAGACCAGTTAGGAGATGCCCATTTTCCGTTCTGTCATTTGTGCTTCACTGCCTGCCTCCATAATGATAGCCCCAACAATACATGCAAGGTCATATCGGGAAGGCAGGTAGAGGAACAGCTGACAGGCAAGAGAAGTCATGTCCCTTCATCAGGCCAAGCTCTCAGGCTCCCAGGTCAAGGTGAGGAGGTGGAGCTGGGCAAGGCAGGGCATGGCTGAGCCAACCACATGGGAGAAGAAGGAAGAACTGGTGGTGGAGATAACAGAAGTGGCTGCAAGGCAAGTTGAAAGGAAGGTTTCTTCTCACAGATGTCACTTTCCCCAGGGAGGACCCACACTGCATCACTTAGTTCAAACAATACCCGTCCCCTTAAGCAAAGAGACACCACTCCCCATTTTCAACTTGAGAATCAGGTTTGGATAAAGCATAACATTTATGTTGATTCATCTTATTTGGCTTATTTTGATTGTTGTTCCTGTTAATCAAGAACAAAACAAAATAATATAGAATTAAATATCCATGAGAATGTCTACATTGCAGAATTGATCCAGTTTGACACCACTTCAACTACCATGGCCCACTGCTACAGAATCCTGGGATTTGTGGCTTCATGAGGAACAGCACTCCTTGGCTAAAGTTCTTGTAAAACTACAACTCTCAGGATTCCATGGAACTGAGCAATGACAGTTAAAGTGATATCAAGCTGCATTAATTCTTCAGTGTACATGCATGCCTTGATTCTGATTTTTAAAAACCCTCTGCGTCATGATTTTTTAAAAAGCACAAGCTTAATTGAAAGCTTGAGAAAGTTTGCACATTTTATGACTTTTTTTGTTGGCCCAATTATAGAAGACAGGGTGCCAAGTGTGTGCATCATTTCCCCCAAAATGGAGCTGCTCTCAAAATGTCAATTGCATGGGACAGTCTCATATGATCAGTTGCATCCAGCCATCTGTATCTTGATTTTTCTATCTTAAATGGATCTCAACAGTGGAATCTTCCATTACAGTCCAAAGGGAAACAAATTCAAGAGTTTTTAGTGTTACTCTTTAATGCCATTATATATTAGAAAACACTTTCCTAATTAATGTTTTATCTCAATATGAGGGAAGATAAGAAAAAGTTTTAAGTGTGTTCATTTTTGCTTTTAACAAAAAATCTGCCCATAGCTATACACTGAGGGGAACTGGCTGTGCAAGCCTATTATGTTGTATTTAGACTAAACTAGACTGTATATATATAAAAATGTTTAGAATACAACATGGTATTATATGCACATAATTTCAGTCAGTACTCAGATACACATATCTATGTTAACATGCATAATACACACTGCATGCATATAATCTACACCCAGCATGGTGCTAATAATGCTCTTCCTTTTCGCTTTGTGTCACACAGAAATATTCCTCAGAAGTCTATCCAGAATAGGATTATGGAATATGGTGGCTACGGGGTAAACTAAAATCCTTCCTTTATTATTCCATCAACTTGCTTCTTTGGCTGATGGAAAAAGGATGGTACAAATCTGTACAAATCAGATTTGTTTCCAGCACCAAAGTACAGGTTTGGGATCCAGTAGATATCCTATATGTGTGTGTGTTCACACACACACACACACACATAACTACCCCATTACTGGAGACTTCATTTAAAATCCATATTGATTTTTACAAATTCTGCTCAGATGAGGCAATCACACAGGGTAATCAGCCCCCTCTTTCTTCATATATTGCAAAAACCAGCATTCAGTGCAGCACATGTATTACAGTTAGAGAAAGAAAGAAAACTTCTTGCAGCAATGCATTTTTGTGTAACATTTTCTGAACTTCCCTTTTATGGAAACTCTGCACCATGGTGTGAGAAGCCACTTCTAACACGCAGATAAATGAACTCAGGAAGACAGAGACCCTGCAGCGTTTGCCTTCATACGATGCCCCTTCATCAGCCGTTTCGTGCCTGATCATGCTTGCGTGCTCTTAAAAACAGATTGTCCAAAAGTTGCTGATTCCTAGTTTTTTTGCCCTGTGCAATTTACTAATTCTGCTGATTTATATCAGCATAAAAGTCTATTAAATGTACTACAGATTTTTTTTCCAAAGTTGTCTAAGAAATACTTCCAATAGGTGCCAAATATTAAAATAAAACTTCCTATTAACACTGTTTTCTCTTATTATGTAGCATGGCTCCCATAGTCTATTAGTACAGCTGAATACTGATCTTAACAATTTTAAGCAGTTTGCAAAATCAAAACTTTATCGGATACACAAAACAGTAGGCAACACTTGTGCCTAGCTAGGATTATTAAAATATGTACCATAAGTGCCCTATATCCATAAGGATTACATTCCCAGTCAGACCATGGTTATCCAAAATTGCAGATGTGACTGAACACCACTGAATTACCTGACCTCCCATCCCAGCATATCATAGAGTCTCCCTGGAGGACCTAGAAATTTGAAAAGACATGTCCTCCCCAGGAATGTCCTCACTGAATCCTCCAGCTGATTCTATGGTAACTCTGGGGAGCATACAACAGATTGCCTAGAGAGCCTAGGAAATTCCTAAAGAGAGCATCTTCCCCAGGCACATATATGTGAAACTGCAAATATGGGCTCTGAAGGGGGGGGGGGTGTCTTATTTTATATGTATGTGTGTATATGTATGAATGTGTGTGTGTGTGTGTGTGTGTGTGTGTATGTGTATATATGTAGAAAACATGCAAAAGATTCAGTCAACTACCAGAACTCCTCTTCAGGTATGTTATCAATCTGACAAGGGCATTTGTTGTTGATGTGTTAAGTTGTTTCCAACTTGCGGCATTCCTAAGGCAAACCTATTATAGTTTGGGGTTTTTTGCAAGATTTGTTTAGGGGAGATTTGCTAATGCCTTCCTGGGGTTAAACATGGAAGGTTTAACCAAGTTCCACATAACAAACGTTTCTGTATCTGTGGGGCGACAGAGATAGAGGATATTATACATGTTCTGTTTAGTTGTATTTTGTACAACAAAGAGAGAAATCAATACCTTGGACCATTCATTATACAGAAGACTCACTGGGATCACCATATCAAAACTACATTCTTAATGGCTGGCCAGAATGCTAAGATAACACACCAAACAGCCCTTTTCCTTCATAAAGCAACGCAGCTGAGAACTGCGTATCTGGAGGAGATTGGGGTAAACTGTAGGGGTGCAGATATCTGAAGTGGCTTGGGATTGTGTAATAGCTGGTCTATTTTAACCTTTCTTTTAACCTTCTTTTTTAATTTTTGTAGTTTGAAATTTTACCTTGGCATTTTAATGATGATATTTTTAATTATCTTTTAACTTAATCAAGTTTGAATGTATGTTAGTTCACTATTATGGGAATCCTAGGATAGTGATTATTGTCTATTTGTGTACGTTTCTGTTTTTGTTTTTGAATGTTGATACGGTCAGTGGACTAATCAATAAACTTTGCCTTTCTGGGGCTGGGAATGGGTGACTTGCCCAAGACTTGCCATGTTTCTATGGTCAAGTGGGGATTTGAATCCTGGTCTCAAGTCCAACACCCAAACCACTCTGACATTTTACAATGACTTATTTAATCCATCATATTCTGAGAATAAAATGAAATGAAAAATACTACAATTACAAAAACCCTTCCAGAAATTGGGGGGTGCATATGCGGGAGGGAGCTCTGTGAAATCACTGACCTGGCATTTTCGGAATTTTAACCTGGAGATGAAAGATGTATTCGCTTTAAGCAAAGCAAAAGCCATTCCACAGAAAATCCACTGCTATAGAATTGTTATGGCTCTTTTGGTCTTCCAAGCATTTTCATAGTACAATCATAGCTTAAAGTCAAACAGATCACTTCCCAATAGAGCAATTAGCTATTATTTTGTCCCAGACTTTTCAGGCTCCAGGGCTACAATTCAGAACTGTGCCCAAGACTTTCCTGACCTCCCTTCCAGGACAATCATTAAGGAAATGGGTCAGGGACACGCCGGTGCACATTTCATCCCTGAGGGTGGCAAATGTTTGGGGGAATCTAGCCCTTACCGAAATCTTATAGTACTAAACAAGGACACTGTTTGGATTCTACGGCTTTTAAAGTTCTTTGCAGGTAGTGAGTTGTTATTCAGATCCTTGCCACTGTTTCTAAGATTACTCCCCAAACTACACCATGCCATGTTAAAAAGAAAAAAGGGTAAACAAATATGTGCTAAAGAAATACACAAGGGGAAAAGCAGTTTGTGTGACAGAAAGCAGGAGAAACTAATTGACTAGAGAGATTTAAAAGAGAGGGGAGAAAACAGCATAAATTTTACCCACAAGGAAGTGCCACACATTGAAAAATTACAAACAGCTCGTGTAACGTTTAAAATGAAAAGATTTATGGTGGTATGAGCTTCCAGTGACTTGAGCTAACTTTAACATAAAGTTTCTTTTGCAGTGGTTTATACAGTAGGCCTACCAAAGTTATTAATCATTTCTCTGCAAGCCTTACATTGCAAAACAAAATGGATTTTCTTTAAGTAAACTTATCCATGGAAGGTTTCGTGCACTGCCAAGCACATAAGCCATAAACATTAGCCACTCCTCTTTTGCTTCTATTTCATCAAGGTAAGAAGTAATCCTAATGCTGTTTGGGGAATACAACCGGATTATGCCAACTAGTAAACAGATTTCTAATGCTGTTTTTCCCAGCAGTCAGAGAGCAAAGCCTATCCTATTTCTTGGTAGAAATAGGTCTTGTATAGATTTGGTCGTAAATATTATCAGGTACCCCATTCCTCCAGCTGTCACAACTGCTCTGCTATAAGCAGGACGTTCTGCCTCTTGGTGATTCTTTGCTTTCCAAATTGTCGCAGAAATTGGTGTTAACGTAAAAATATTCCTTTTCATAAAGCCAGCTAAGCACCACACTACAATATTAAGAAAAGATGACCCATAACCACCTTAAGGCCAAGATTTTAGCCCACATCAAATCTGTTTGATTGGTTGCCCCCCCCCCCCCCTTTTGGGTAATAAGTGACTTGAGAAACTTCTAGTAGCTTCTGGTGTGAGAGAATTGGCCATCTGCAGGGACGTTGCCCAGGGGACACCCGGATGTTTTACCATCGTTTGGGGGGCTTCTCTTATTTCCCCACCATCATGTTTGAGGGTTAAAATCTGATTATCACTGGTATTACAAGTTGCTCATTTGCCGATTTATTTTTTAGATTCCCATGGAACCATTTTATCATTGGCAAGATGTGGAGGTCTATGGGGGGAAATTAAGAAAATGTTGGAGAAAGCCATTTTCCAGCTTTTTTGAAGTCTTTTCATCCAAAAAAAAAAAAGGTAAAATTGTGCCTGTTCTGGGTAGAGTAGTAAAATAATTGAGATGTTTGGTCATTTAGAGCAGTGGTTCTCACCCTGAGGGTCCCTAGATATTTTGGCCTTCAACTCCCAGAAATCCTAACAGCTGGTAAACCGGTCTGGGATTTCTTGGAGTTGTAGGCCAAAACACCTGGGGACCTGAGAACCACTGATTTAGAGCATATGTAACTCAAATAAAATTTTAAAACAGTTATAACACTATAGCACTTGGAGATGAGACCCAAGTCTAATCAACTTTCATTGATTTATCATATACACATTGCCTGAAGGCAACTTTATACAATATTTTTAATAATTTGTCCATGAAACATAATTTATGGTGTTTAGCAGAAGTTGAAAAGTAATCAAACAGAACAAGAAGTATGTGTAATAATTTAATAGTTGCCTTTGCTTGATGAGGGGAAGATCCATTGTGTTTTATGTATTTCTCTTGGGAGAATTGTGTGGTGGGTTGTGGTGGGGCCATTTGATTTGGAGTTTATGTGTGGTTTTTTGTTGCTGTCATTTTAGCTTATAATAAAGTGAAATAAAAAAGAAAAGAAAATGTTCCATGGCTTCATAATTTCATTATATTTTATTTCTCTTCTCCAAAGAGCTCAAAGCACTATATCCAACAATTCTTGTCCCCAGCTGCCCAATACGTTTATCAGAACATCCTTGTTGTACATTACGATGGAGGAGAACAATGATGATCAATGTGTTTTCTGCCTGACTTTGGTGTCTGGTCCACCGAGAAGTCCTTCCATTCACTGCACGCCATCATTTGAGAAGTTCAAGACCTCCAGCAGAGAAGGTATGATCCTATTAAGCTTCAGGTAAAGATCATATTTCAGAAATAAACTCCACTTCAGAGGAATGTGTTTTAACATAGCCGTGTGACTATTAATAGCCACTGTTTTCTTGGGAAGAAGCAGCCAGCCTTTTCTATACAAGTCATGGCAATTAAGGGACTTGTTGATTCAAAATCTAAAATTAAGAGACAATGTGCTATTTGTATTAGTATGTAGGTGAATTTTAGACAAGGAAATAGCTACATTTAGACTTCACTTAGGACTATGATGAAATTCCACCCTTCATTCCACTAAAATGTCTGGATTCATTTAACATTGTTTTCATCACCAAGCAAACATGCTTATTAAGACAACATTTTCCCAGCTATGAAGCTATTTTAAAGCCCATTTTGTCAAATATCCTGAATAACCTGTAAGGCTAATTTAAACATGTGATGAAAACATTTGAAGCAGAAAGTACTGTATACTATTAGGAAGACTCATAGAATTATTGAGTTGGAAGAGACCTCCTGGGCCATCCAGTCCAACCCCCTGCCAAGAAGCAGGAAAATCACATTCAAAGATGAGCAATAAATATTGCTGAAGGATAATCCATTTTACCGGGGGGAGGTGGACTGAAGGAAGAAAATCATCCCCCCCACCACCACTTTTCATGTCATAAATGAGGGTTATTTCCACGACAGCAACATGGATGGAGGGAATAATAGGAAAACATGGGGAAAATAGTTTTACTCCTTCCACACGTACCTCCACCGTAAAATGGACTATCCGTCTCTGTCTAGGCCAGTGGTTCTCAACCTGTGGATCCCTAGATGTTTTGGCCTACAACTCTCAGAAATCCCAGTCAGTTTACCAGCTGTTAGGATGCAAGGAGAACCTTTACGGCAACCAGGTACCATTTTTAGTAACTTATCAAAGTAACTTTTTTAACCTGCTTCAGCGCAGCTTTTGGCACTGTCTGGAAGTGCCCTGAAGAGAGTTGCAGTGTGCTATGCAGAATGTTCTTTCTACCACTCAACTATTTCTGGGCCTTTAAAACTGAAGACTATTAGTTAGCACTACAAATTGTACATTTAACACAAAGGAATTAATGGTTGTGAAGATGAAAACTTCCAAAAATCTACTGACAGGAAATAAATGTAAAAGTAATGCCTACTTTTAGATTTTTCTCACAATTAATCACACATCTATAATTTGCAATGTTTGGGTTTTTTATGGTCAAAAATGTGAGTAATCCAATAAACTTTGTACAAGAGAGGATGCACAAGGGAGCAATGAAGAAGCAAAACTGCACAAAAAGTCAAGAATACAATCCAATGCTCTATAAATTCTCAGAGCACCTTCCCTAAACTTCTCATAAAATTATAGCAGCTGGAAATTCAACAGGGTGCATGTTTGTTTGTTTATATACATTATATTCCACCTTTCTCCTGTTATATTGGGGGGGGGGCTGCTATTCCCCCCACAACAGATAGCTAGAGATGTGCAGTTCTAAGCCACCTTTCTAGGTTTCGTTCTCCTAAAACCTTGACTTATAAATGCAAGCAAATTTTAATTTTCAGTCATTTCACAATTTCCTTTTCCTGGATATAGCTAACCACACTGGGTTTCAACATTATATTTGTTTCAGCTAAACAAAAAATGTGTGCATGAGTCCATGTCAAGGCTTCCATTGCAGAAATCCCCAGGACTAAATAGAGCTCAAGGAATTATTGCACTTTGCTAAAATAAGGACCACATATTTCAGAAGTGCAGCAATCCTACATTTAAGGGATGGTGACCCACGGGTGGGGTAAGCACCCTAAGACACTATTTATCTTCTTTGTCCTAATTCTATTAGGTTTTCTTTTCTTTAAGATTCACTGGTTGCAAAGAGAGAAATTGTGTAAAGCAGCTACATCCCTCCCCCTCCTTCCCCAATTCAACGGAAAGTCAAGAGCCACCAAAATTTCCGAACCAGATGGAGGGTGTTGAGAGGTCAGACCTGCCTTCTCTCAGACTATGATCCCGGAGACACAATAATTTATTTATTTGACTAGTCATATGACCATTTCAAAATGCAACACGAGTAAAAGACAAGGCAAAAAGGAAGAGGACAGCAGCTAACCTTCTATTTACAGTCGGAGACACCTATTTACAGCCGGAGACACCTTCTCAGGGACACTATTTTTGCAGCCTTAAATGCAAGGTCTGAAATTACTCTTCCTTACAGCTGCTATACCCAAAACAACTGCAAAATAATTCTAATATTCTGTTTTGCAAACTATCTTGTGTAAAATGAGTAGAAATCTTGTTCAACATTATTAAATGGTCTGGGTATTTTCTTGTGCAATGACACATCAGGGCTGGTGGGGTTTGATTACAAACATCACTCCTAGACCATTTAATACAGTAGTTCTACAACTCCCAGAAATCCTGGCCAGTTTACCAGTTTTTACAATACAATACAATAAGCCTTTATTGGCATAACATGGCAGAGAGTATAAAAAATAGTACACATAATAAAAAAGGGCTTCTCGTTTGCTACACATTCAGTTTGCAGACTTCATTCAGGAATCTTGCCACTGAAAGGCAGCAGCTAAAGTCCTGGCAATTTAAAAGCAAAATCACTTTGTCAGAATCGCTGCGGTTCTTCAGTGAGTCTAAAACTTGTGTTAGCAGACTGGATCTTAGCTCCTGGTAGAGTGGACAGTGCAGGAGAATATGCGGTATGGAGTCTAGCTGTCCTGTGCTGCAGAGGCAGACCCTCTTGTCGCTCGGGAGGCCATTGAGTCTTCCTCTATGGAGCGGCGATGGCATGATGTTAAATCTAGCCAGCATGTAGGCTCTTCTGTAAGAGGGGTTGGTGAGCTCTGTGATGTAAAAGGCTGGATTTCCCTGTGTGTATGGAATTGCCAAGTTAATAGGTGAGCAGGATTTGTTTGCCAAGCTCAACAATTGGTTGTGGTCCCTATCTAGCAGCCTCCTTTTGATGAGGGTAAAAATCTCGGAAAAAGATAGTAAAGTCAGGAAATCGCTGTCGTAGCCCAATTCCCCGATCTTTGCTAGGACAGTTGAGCACCATTTGGAGTGGTGGAGTTCGCTCAAGGTGAGTTGAGTCAGAGAGTCTCTGGGACTTTGATAGTGTATAGATAGCCAAAATTTAATGACGATTAGCCAGATAGTAGCCTCAATAGAATATTGCCCAGATTCAAGACAAAGAACTGCATACGGGACACAGTTGGGGGCACCATATAGTTTGTGGAGGAATTTCGAATGAAAAGATCTGATGGCGCTGTTATTGGGGGTTAACCAGATGGGTGCTCCATAGAGAAGTTGTGACATCGCCTTTGCTTTGAATACTTGCAGAGCTAGGGGGATATATTGATTACCCCTGGAGTGGAAGAACCTCCTGGTCGCACAGCCACTCGATTTGGCCCGGGCCAGTGTATATTTTAAGTGGGTGGACCATGACAAGTTGTTGCTAAACCAGAGACCTAGGTATTTGAAATGGATGTGAGGGCGATCTGGCTGCGACATCTGTCACCCCATTGATCGCCAGGGTTGATTCGGCTGATCTGGCTGGCTAGGCGGGTGTCCCCTTCCTCCCTCACCGCTCCATGTGCGTCCCTCCCGAAGCTGCGCGCTCGGTGGAAGAGGACGACGTCCCAGGTATAGAAGGAGTGTACCGAGGTCTCCAGTCTTCGGTCCCGGGTTTACGATAGCTGCGCTCCCCTGCTAGAACCTCCAAACAAGCTCAGTTTACCAGTTGTTAGAATTTCTAGGAGTTGAAAGCCAAAACATCTGGGGACCCACAGGTTGAGAACCACTGATTTAAAAGGTTTATGTATAAAAGAAACCTATAATCTTAAAAAGAAACAAGAAGAAAGGAAAAACAAATTGGAAAAGGACACAGAAAAATTAGAAAAGCAATATATAATAAAGAGAACACAATATTTACATAATGAATTGAGAGCAAAGAAAGAAGAATTAGATAAAATAGAAATAGATGAAGTTCAAAAGAATTTGATATATTTGAACAGGCAGTTTTTTGAATATAGTAAACAAAACTCTAGAATCATAGAATCAAAGAGTTTGAAGAGACCTCATGGGCCATCCTGTCCAACCCCCTGCCAAGAAGCAGGAATATTGCATTCAAATCACCCCTGACAGATGGCCATCCAGCCTCTGTTTAAAAGCTTCCAAAGAAGGAAGCCAGAGCTGCATAAAAGAAGAAAATGAAAAATGAAATAAATACAGTGATGGATAAATCAGGAAACATTTGTAGGTCAATGAAAGACAAATTAAAGATATTTCGAAAATTTTATCAAGAACTTTAGCAGGCTGGAAAATGCTCAAAGGATAAAATAAATAAATTTGTGGAAGCAAATTGAACAGTAAAAATAGAAGAAACAGAGTTATGGAAGCACCCACTAAGAGAGAGGAAACAGAGCAAGTAATTAGAAAATTTAAAAATGGGAAAGCACCTGGACCAGATGGGTTGGGCCCAGAATATTACAAAACATTTGAGGCAATGATAACTCTAAAATTATTAGAATTATTTAATGCAATAATGAATGTAGAGCAAATACCGGGATCATGGATGCAATCATTAACAATATTATTGCCCAAACCAAAGAAAGATCTGACAGACTCTGCTTCTTATAGACCAGGGGTCCTCAAACTAAGGCCCGGGGGCTGGATGCGGCCCTCCAAGGTCATTTACCCGGCCCTTGCTCAGGGTCAACTTAAGTCTGAAACGCCTTGAAAGCACACAACAACAACAATCCTATCTCATCAGCCAAAAGCGAGCCCACACTTCCCATTGAAATACTAATAACTTTATATTTGTTAAAATTGTTCTTCATTTTAAACATTGCATTGTTTTAAGTGTTTTTTGCACTACAAATAAGATATGTGCACTGTGCATAGGAATTTATTCATGGTTTTTTTTCAAATTATAATCCGGCGCTCCAACAATTTGGTGGACTATGACCTGGCCCTCTGTTTAAAAAGTTTGAGGACCCCTGTTATAGACCAATATCACTAATCAATCAAGATGCCAAAATTCTATCAGCGATTATTACCAACAGGATGAGCAACTGTATGTATAAATACATAAAACGAGAACCACTGATTTAATATAAACTAAAACAGTTCACAATACTGCCTTTCAGGAACATGAATATCCAGGAATGTGCAGCTTAGTTCAAACTGAAAATTAAAAACAGTGAAAATGAAGGGACCAAACTGGCAAACTCCTGTGACAGGAATTAAAACCATTCTCCTAAAGTCAAAACCATCAGGCTATTTTATCAAGTTGTAACTGATAGGAAATAATTACAAACCAACCAATGTCGATTTCCCTCAATATAATTGAATTGGTAAATTAGTAAACTGTTTATCATTATTCTCTAACAAAGCAATTGAGATTTCATTCATCTCATTTTGGTGAACCTTGCTTTATACTCACATATTTCCACTGTTCGGCAAACAAGGAGACATGTCTACTACCTCCTAGGGATCCGTGGTATGATTACCCATGTCCCTAGCAGTAAGTCCCATTTCGCTCTTTTAAAAAGGATTTAAAACCCAACCCTGTAATTTTCAACAAAATGCGTGGCCACAAAAGCAAGCTGTTTTTACTATTATATGAGAAACGGCAAAGGAAATGGTTAAAAACAAAATAAACTATCGGATTCCTTAAAATGTCCTGGATCATGTTCCAGGCAAAGAAGGCCAGACTGCTTAAGAGCCTCTTCAAATCCAGAGCAGACAGAAAGTAAGGTTCCTACACACAGCCAAATAAGAGACTTTTTAAATAAGAATGTGGGTGTTTCAGGCAAAAGGGGCCTTGTTTGTCAGGATGAGCCCATCCTGAAAAGATCACCACCACGGTTAGCTGAAGACCACTATGAAAGGAGACCGGGGCCAGACAAATATCTAAAATTGACTAGCCATAAAGCCGTGACTGAGATTCCAAATAATAAAGATTGAGAAGGTGATCAAGTCAAGTATCATGGGAAAGGATATTACAAAGCTGGAAGCTCTCATGTGGGTGACAGTCAGGATTTCAGAGAACACTAAAAATGATACACATTGACAAAGACAATGGAGTTTTAATGAGAGCTACAGGAGATCTAGACCTTCAAGAGCAAAGATCACCAAGTGTCAATGGAAGAGACATGCTTGAAAAACAGCAGCACTGAATTGTACAGAAAGCAGAGAACAGCATAATGCGCCTGGCAATAAAAGGTCACTAAAAGATGTTAATATGCTGCATTCTAGACTTATCTCATACCCTCTAGTCCATCTCAGGCTCCAGTGGGATTTCATAAAATAATCACCAGGTATCTCGCTGATTACAATTTGTCTAATTATAATTATCTAGCTTTATTCTTTCAGCTGAGTAAATCAAAAGGCACAATATAAGCCACAAGGAAGCAGATAAACCCATAAAGCTGGGTACATTTGGAATACAAAATACAATAGTGGTTTATTATTATTTATTTATTTATTTATTTACTTTATTTGTATAACACTCTTCTCAGCCATTAGGCGACTCATGGCTGGTTGAGTTGTAGGTTTTTCGGGTTGTATGGTCATGTTCTAGAAGCATTCTTTCCTGACGTTTCGCCTGCATCTGTGGCAAGCATCCTCAGAGGTTGCTTCACAATCTCTGAGGATGCTTGCCACGGATGCAGGCGAAACTTCAGGAGATAATGCTTCTAGAACATGGCCATACAACCCAAAAAACCTACAAGAACCCAGTGATTCCAGCCACGAAAGCCTTCGACAACACAATAGTGGTTCCTGAATTATTCATAGACAAGGCTATCAATGATGCTGGGCTTCCAGTTTTTGCATTGTCCCATTCCCCATACCCTGCCATACCCACACATAGTAAAGCTGATCTGTTCAACCAAACTTTCTTCTGCCCAAAATATGACTGGGCACACACGCACACACCTATAGGGACTTAAGAAGGAATTGATTTGATTGTGATATAGTATATCTATGACACACAGTTTATTTAGCTCTGCAATGTGCCAGGTAATCTCTGAGCGATCATAAAAAGGTGAGTATATTTAGCTATTTTATTGACATTGGCATTCCCATTTGAGTGAGGAAGATGAAGCAAAAGTCGATAAAGTCCAGGAAGGGAGGGGGGTCAAATTAATAAATAACATCATTTCTCATTCAGATTAAACCATAATGCTTTGGTTGCAGAACTTCTGCTTACCTCCAAGTGAGCTAATCAAAAATTCCCTAAACTATTATAGCCATAAAATGCCATGCATTTGACAGAAAAGAGACCAAAATACTGTTTGGCCAAATATACAAATGCAGCTGTTTTGGAATATCTTTAAACACAGCAACATCTTAAAGGCATAGTTCTGGAAAGAAATATAAAATTCAGATCTTGCCCCCCAGTCCCTAGTTCTGCAGATTCGATTCACTCCTTCATCCTTTTCACTGACAGAAGGATGCAGAGTATCAAGCCAAGGACAGAGCTCTCCAACATCAACAAAAATGTTGAAATGTCTTTCCAGTTTCATGAGGAACCCAACAGTGAACATTGGGGCATCGGCAAAACAAGACAGGACTCTTTCCCCTTTAGCAGCTGTATGAAATAGAAAATTGAAACAAGTGTCACTTGTTCTGAGTTTTAAATTGTTGTTTTATATGCTATATGTTTTACTGTACTGTATTGTAGTCTGTGTTTATTGTATGTTCTGTTTTAGGCACTTTGTTCCTTAGGTAAGTCCCTCCAGCAGGATAGAGGCGGAGTACAAGAATAAAGTTATTATAAAGTTATTATTGTAAGGCAAGTATTTCTGCTGAAATCCATCTTCTATGTACAAAATTAGTGGGGGGGGGGGTTGTGTCAGGAGCAACTTGAAGAGTGAAGAGTTGGACAGATTGCATTATGTGAACAGATCATGATTAAACCAACTTTTCTGCAGTCATTACCCCTTGTTTAGCTCATAAACTCAAATCTGTGTTTTTAAACACAGACTGATTCTTCAAGGGTTGTGTGTGTGTCAGGAGCGACTTGAGAAACTGCAAGTCACTTCTGGTGTGAGAGAATTGGCTGTCTGCAAGGACGATACCCAAGGAATTCCTGGATGGGTTGTTTTGATGTTTTACCATCCTTGTGGGAGGCTTCTCTCATGTCCACGCATGGGGAGCCGGAGCTGACAGAGGGAGCTCATCTGTGTTCTCCCCAGATTCAAACCTGCAACCTGTCGATCTTCAGTCCTGCCAGAACACGGGTTTGACCTACTGCACCACCAGGGGCTCCATCACAAAATTAGTAAAAGCATAAGCATCCCTGTCCTGTTTTGCCAATGTCCACTCCAGTGAGCACTTGGAAACATGAAGATCCCCTAGACCCGTGTTTCTCAACCTGGGGTCCCCAGATGTTTTTGGCTTACAACTCCCAGAAATCCCAGCCAGTTTACTTGCTGTTAGGATTTCTGAGAGCTGAAAGCCAAAAACATCTGGGGACTCCAGGTTGAGAACTACTGCCCTAGACCTGTGTTTCTTAACCTGGGGTCCCCAGATGTTTTTGGCCTACAACTCCCTGAAATCCCAGCCAGTTTACTAGCTATTAGGATTTCTAAGAGTTGAAGGCCAAAAACATCTGGGGATCCCAGGTTTAGAACCACTGCACTGTACCTGATGCCTGCTGTGATTCTGGCTTTCTGGATCATGGTAGTACAGAAACAAACAATCCTACCCAGAAACACATAGATCCCCACATCATGTATACATTACAGGATGAAAGGGATGCTCCTGTACCAAACTAAGATTTAAACAGAGGATGTGTGTGTGAAGAAGCAATAATTTAGGATCCTTAAACACAGCAGAATTAATGCCGCTTCAACTGCCATGGCTCAATGTTATGGAATCAATGGAGTTGTAGGTCTACCAGGATTGTAGCATTCTCTGCCCAAGTGTGTAAGTGCCTCACCAAACTACAAATCCCAGGATCTCACTGTATGGAGCCGTATCAATTAAAGTGGTATCACTGTATAGTATTAATTCCAGAGTGCAAATGCACTCTTAATGCCTATTCTACTATCTTAGGGGCCCTTTCACATTGCACAACTAGAACTTCTGGATTTTGCTTTTAACTACCATGGTAACATCTTATTTAGTAATTACTTGCAATGAAGGATGCTTGCCCCATAAGGAATCTGCTGCTGCTAAACTTCTCAAAGAGTTATGGCTTTATAACCCATTCTAGGATTAGAAGTAAAAAAGCCCTTAAGCACAGATGTCTCCCGGCCTCCAAATTCTCCAACATGTTCCAGACTTCTCCCTGAAGTAATTACATGTTGCTGCTCCTCAAGGAAAGAAATATCTTCCACCTCCACTCCACTCCCCCCCCCCCCCCACACCCCGAAAGCCAGAGATTAAGCCAATATTTCATGCAGAAGAATATGCATTTAATGAAAGTAGCAGACACACTGTGCTTATCTTCCATTTACTTTGTTAGGATACAATGTGCTTATATTCTGGAGGAGAAGGCAGGGTTGAAGGATACATTTTTAGATTTGTCTAATTTCCTTGTCATGCCTTTTATATAATTTACATTAGAACAAGTGTCATTAATTTCACACTCAGTTTGTTCTCCTGGATGCTCTGCAAAATAAGCTGTCAGAATATGTATTAACAAACTATGCTTTTAGTGCAAAAGGATAAGGATTGCTTATAAAGACTACCAAACTTTATTTCCCCCAAAAAACACACACAACTTCAAATACCATAAGAAGGCATGAATGTTAGTAGTTTGCATCAACAGAAAGGTTACTAATGTTTTAACTGTTGTTACACAGTTAAAACAATCCGAAAAGTAGCTGTCACAAACGACGCAACAGCCTACGGATCTAGCAAGGAGGGGGTGACAAATGGAGGAAAATACAGTGTTATGAGAAAGAGCCAAGGAGAAAGCAGTTTTCTGTATGTGCATCCTTCACAAGGTCACAGACAGTGCATTTACACTGTAAAATGAAGCCAGTTTGACACTACTTTAACTGCTATGGCTTAGTGCTAACGAATCATGGGCACTGTAGTTTGGCAAAGCACCAGCACAACTGGCAAAGAAGACCAAAGATTTTATAAAACTACAACTCTCTAAGTTCCAAAGCATTGAGCCGAAGCAGTTCAAGTAGTGTCATACTGCATTCATTCCAGATGCAACCAGTCTTTTTCTCTATTTTGCACAAAGAGAGAGGGGATTATGAGTTGTTTGGATCTGAGCCTATGAAAATAAAAGTCAGCACTGCACTCACTAAACTTCTGAATTGAAAAAAACTGGATGAAGTCCATTGTTATATTTAAATTGTTTCAGATAATTTGAGGTTATTTAAATAGCGTGGGCGGTGGGGACGGATGGACAGACAGACAGACGGGTCTTTGTAAAGATGTGTTTTTGTTTCACAGCACATTGCTATTGCGAGCAAGTGGCACAAGCAAGGGCTACAACAAAGTGAAACCGACAGCACAGTGTGCCCCTAAGCTACAATTATATATATCCTACCTGGAACATGCCCAGCATTATTTTAAAAAAAAAATTAATTTTACATTTGGCCCAGACATAGGTTTTTAATTGCTTGTTGTGTTACTGTATTGCATATTTTATTTCTGTTTATGAGACACATTTTAACTTTTGTATTGTTTGTTTATTGCTTTATTATTGATGTATTGTGGACTCAGCCGCACCAAGTCCCTTGGGAAGATGGTAGCGGGGTATAAATAAAGTATTATTATTTTATTATTTATTATTATTACAATTACCATAAGCTTTTGTAAAAATCAAAACACAAAGTAATACCTTAATATAGTCCTAAGCTGTCACTAGTCAGGAGCATTTAAATAATGACAGAATTACTTTTTGTCAAAAATTTAGCAATAAGTTATCCACAGATAACAAAACAACAGAGAGTAAACAATCAGGCACATCCATTCACTCTCAACAAGAGATTCCCCCAAGGCGTTTCCAGGCCACTGAAAGCAAATCAAGGTGATCAGCTGAAACATTACCCTGGTCATTCCACAGATATATAAAACCATTTTTCCTACTTCCAACAGGCCTCACTACCTCTGAGGATGCTTGCCATAGATGCAGGCGAAACGTCAGGAGAAAAATTGCCTCCAGAACATGGCCATATAGCCCGGAAAAACCTACAACAACCCAGTATCCACAGATCTCTTAACTATGAGTTTTCTTAGAATCTGGACAAATTTAGGTACAGAAGTTCAGAGAAATTCCCATCAGTGCAACTTCTTATGTATGTTATGCGTTAATCAACAATAATGCAGCTAAAGAAAAGGCATGGAAAGATCAGGAAAGGGACCGTCTTGTTCAGTTGCAGATTCTCGTAACATAAAAAATCCAACCTCAGTCACTCAGGGATTCAAACATTTACTATCTGATCACTGGCCATATGTTCCCAAGGAGGGAGACTGTGATGAAAGGAAAGGTTACTCAAACTGTTCCCAGACAAGGGACTCTTTACTAAATTATAGTACTATCTTCCACATTATCTGCAATGGCAATATTCCATAGAGGAATGGGTTTTGTAGTTGGTTCAGAGGCAACCATGTAACTCCCTGGCTGACCGTGCAACATCCTCCTTCCCAAGCTACAAGTCCCAGGATTTGATAGGAAGTTGCCATTAGTAGCTGAAATGGACTCATAGCACTTTGATTATGTACTGTTCAACATCATCCTTCTTAACAACAGCTTCAACTTTCAAGGCCATAGTTCTTTAGTTATACTTTGGGTCTATCTCATACTTTTCTGATGTTATGTCCATGTGTGTCTGTCCTGTCAAGTCACTCAATTTCATAGATTTCATACGGTTTACTTGGAATACCACATATTGCTTGCCTGTACCTGCTCTTCCCACTCTTTTGCCTTCTTGGCATCTGACTCGGCAGCTGCATATCGCTGCAACCTCTCTGCTGTCTTCCCTGATCACTCCTCTGTGGGCTCTTTTCTAGGACAAAGGTCAAATGCCACCCAATCTCCACTACTTTGGGCTGGGCTTATTTCCGGCTAGACTGGGGAAACAATACACAAAACCTTCAGGCACAGGGCTTTGCCATAATAAGATAAACAAACCATAAATTAACTCATTTTAAGTATGTATATCAAAGGAGTTGAATTGCCTTTTGCTAAATGTGATTCTTCAAACTTCTTCCGACCAAGCAATTATGCTTAACAAAAACACACAACAATATATGAGGGGAAGCAGAAATAAGTAACTAATAAGTACCTAATTATTCAGTCAACATCCTTTCTTATACAGTGTGAAGGCCTTTTTCAGAGGGACATCTGGGAAATTGGGGAACACTTTTTGGCACAGTTGGAGCTTGGAGCGGGACACAATACTACCCCTCCTCACACCTTCTGCAAGGAGGGTGTTTTACTATATTTGTCACTGCAATCAAGACAAAATGTTTCTGCAATAACTATTCCAAAATGCAACACTATGGAAAAGATGGGAATTCAAAGTGCTGGTTTTCACCTATAAAACCCTATACGGCTCCGGCCCAGCGTACCTATCCGAACGTATCTCCTTCTATGTCCCACCTTGGAGTTTAAGATCTTCGGAGGAGGCCCTGCTCTAGGCCCCGCCTCAACCACAAGTGAGGCTGGTGGGGACAAGGGACAGGGCCTTCTCAGTGGTGGCCCCTCACCTGTGGAATTCACTCCCCGGGGAAATTAGGTCATCAACATCCCTCCTCTCCTTCAGAAAAAGCTGAAAAAATGGATATGGGACCAGGCCTTTGGGTAATCTGGCAGACTGACAAGGTAATGACAACCAGAACTTGGAAAGGACTATGGTAATGCTGAATGGACTTACGGATTTTAGTACTCGGTGAACGTTAGACACTAGATTGGCTTTTAATTGTTATTGGTTTAATTGATTGTTTTAATTACTGTGGTTTTGCTGTTATGTAATTTTTCTGTTGAATTGTTGGCATCGAATTGAGCTGGTTCTAAGCCGCCCTGAGTTCCCCCTTGGGGGGTTGAGAAGGGTGTGGTAGAAGTGCCCGAAATAAATAAATAAATAAATGGGAATGATACTGGGTGCTGTATCCAAAATTTCTCAAATGACATTTTCGGAGACGCTGTGATTTTCTTTACTGTTACTATCTGAAAAACAAATTTTTCACTATTTTTCATGGATGCTTCCTACAATGAGACTGTGAAGAGGCCGTTAAAAGGGATACAATATGGTGGTCATATGTCCAATGTAATTTCTTGTAATCTCCTTGCAGTAGAACACTGCAAAGAACCACAGCAACAAAAATTAAGGAAGATGAACAAAGCTACATTATGCTTCCTGTGTAGCATTGGAATCAATGGGGGGAAGCTGGGTGGCGGGCAATTTCCCCTGTGGAATGTGGTGGGGGGAAGCCAGGTGATGTGGGGTGTGTGGAGATAGGTTCCCCCCACACCCAGCCAGGCACCACCAGATTCACCATGATCCATGGTTATTCCAGTGGGATGTATGATGAAGTTGATATGCTATTTACCATTCAAACAAAACCATTTCAATCCCACAACTGCACCTGCATCCAGATGGCAAAAAATCCATATAATCATCATCAACAACAACAACAACAACAACAACAACAACATCTTTATTTGTACCCTGCTACTCAGTGCAGCTTACATGAGGCCAAGCCCACAGCACATCAATAAACAAATAATCAATACAAAACAGTTAAAATAAACTCAAAAACAGAAAATACACAATAAGCAATACACAATAACAATAACAAGAAGCATTTGAAACATATGGCCGGGCCAAATGTAATAATTAAAATTTAAAATTTAAAATGCTGGGCATGAACAAGGTAGGGTAAACCAGGATAGGATTTTCAGAGAAAGATGAGGGCGCGCAGACAATCTTAAATCAATATTAAAGTGCATTTGAGGACATATTGCTAAGAGATTTCCTTATTCTGGGAAGGCACACTGGAACAACCACGTTATATTGAGCTGTACCCCAATAAAGCCTTACACAAAAACAACAACGAAAAAAGCTTTGTGACTTGTCAGTAATTATCCAAATTAGTTGAATTGACTTAGGCAATGGAAATACTTTGAACTACTTTAGTAACAGCATCAATGTTTTCCTTCAAGGAAGTATTCAGAATCAGTGACATCCATCTAACTACCCTCCAGCTTTGGCAGTCCTTATTAGCCAGGACTTTAAATTGTAACTGGCTGACTTCATTCCAAGCCACTTGTCCACACCCTCAGCACTCAGGTAATTTGAACCCTTTACACAAGATAGGTATGTTTACCATATACCAAAAGCTTAACTCCCAAATGTTGCAATCAAGTTTAAAACAACAATGCTGCGTCTGTAATTCCACCTCTCTATGAATTTTTAGGTCTCCCAGCATGATTCTATGTTCAACATTCACTGGAAGATGCCTACAGAGTGAAATTGGAGGACCTAAAGATTCCTAGAAATAATATTTTCAAATTCCTTGAATAAGCAAAATGGGCAAAAGTCAAAGCCATGGCCATGATCTTTAAGGCTGGGATCCCTTTATCTCTCTGCTTTAGTGTCTCCCTGCCCACGTGCAATATGATGACAATCACATTGCAGACCCTAACCTGCCAAGTCACCATGAAGATGAATGTACACAAATACTTTGAACACACTAAAGCCCTTTGTACTCGCTACATAGTATCATGCTTCATTTTACAAGTCAATTACATCATCACACAGAGAGATCACTAGGTCAGCATATCTGTTACCAAACATGAAATATCTTTACAACTGAGCAGTGACATCCCTAAAAGATAATTAATCCAATAGCAATCATAGGTGAAGGATACTCATGAAAGCCAGAAACATTTGCAGGTACAAATAGATCCCAGTTTGCCTTTCCTCACCAACCAAAAAAATCTTACATATGTACACTATGAGGATTTCCCTTAGCAGTCCTTGATACACACTTAGGGCCTGTCCAGACAGTACCTTTATCCCAGGAGCTTCTGCAGCAAATAGGAGGGTGGCCAGACATTGTTCTCTACAAATACGGAAGCGATCACTATGAAAGGCAAAAAACACAACATTTCCAGATGTGGGAATACCATGGTTTTGAGTGAATATCTGCATCTTCGAATGTCTGTATGTCCCTGCAATCGGAAATCACATGATTTTTTATCTAGGTTTGTTCCCAGGTTTTAGATGTTTGTTCCTGATTGTTCAGTTTCTAAAAAGAAGGTCAAAGTTGAGTAGAACATGAAAACTTTGTTTGTGTGCTAGAAACTTCATGAAACGTGTGGAGGGCACATTTTCTCTGGCCAGGACAAAGTTGTGGCCCCCTAGTCAACATTGTACATCTTTTCACAAAAAGAGCAATCAGGGACAGCAATGTATAAACCAGGGACAGCACTCTGTTGTTTGATGTCACAAGTAAACAACCAAATCTGTCTAGATAGATGGTCAGGCAGCCAAGCTCTAAAAAGAGTCAATAATGACAAAGTTATGTTCCTGGCTTGAAAGTGTGTCTTCCTGTTTGATTGTGCAGTTGCTGACTTGGACAGAAATGGTCCTACCTACCCTATAAACTTTGTTTGTGTAGCAAATACTTCATGAAATGTCTGGAGGGCACATTTTCTCTAGCCAGAACAAAGAACGGAAGTTTTCAGTGATTCTCCACATATCCACATATGCACATATTGAAGGTTTTTTTAAAGAAATTGCCAACGTTTCCAGTGGAAAGTCCCACAGTGGCCAACCTGGAAGCCTCTAAATCTCTCAACAAAAATCAAGTCTGGACAGCAGAGGCAGAAATCCTGAAACCAACAGGTGTGCGTGTTGACCACTTCTGAAGTCCCAGGATTTTTTGCTCCTGTTTAAAATTTGTGATTTAGTGCTGTCTGGAAGCACCCTAAGTTTAAGCTGACCTTTTCATACTACAGAACCATGTAAAAGGAGTCGCCCCTCCATATTGATGAATTCTGTAACCATGGATTCATAGAAACATAGTTATTAGAGTTGAAAGTGACCACATGGGCCATCTAGTCCAACACCCTGCCATGCAGGAAAAGCACAATCAAAGCACCCCTGACAAGTGGCCATCCAGTCTCGGTTTAAAAGCTTCCAAGGAAGGACCTTCCACCACACCATCTACAGATTCAACCATCTACAGCTTGAAACTTTAAACAAAATTCCAAATTCCTTGATTTTTCCACTTTGTATAAAGGACACTATTTTACTGCAACACTGTATTTAATGGGGTTTGAATACCTACAGATTTTAGTATCAATGGGTGTCCTGCAACTAAACCTCAGCAGATATCAAGGGCCAGAAGTACTGCTTCATTATTAAGGATCACTCTGAGACGTCACAGCAAAGTTTTTTTTTCCTATTCATGGAATCTTATTTTATACACTTTGAGTCTCCTTCAGAAGAGATAAAACGAAGTATAATAATAATAATAATAATAATAATAATAATACGCTGACCACAATTTTTAAAATTACAAAACCAGACTCACACTTAAATGTCACAAATGTACTGTGCCTGCATGTCTTGCCATTTTGTAAACCTAGGGAGATTAGATTGTTTGCTAAAGCATTTACCCTAAAGAGCTTGACTTCATAGTTGCCCTTTCAAGAACAGAGGTCTCTTTTTGTTGTCCAAAGAGACTGAAGTCCAGCAGAAGTTCCCACAGGTAGGAAGGGTGGCACAGCAATTTTGTTGATTCTTCCTTTCTCCTGCGGCCTCTTGTTTCAACTACAACACTGTTTCACCAGACT
Organism: Anolis sagrei; assembly: GCF_037176765.1. NCBI lineage: Eukaryota > Metazoa > Chordata > Lepidosauria > Squamata > Anolidae > Anolis > Anolis sagrei. The sequence goes on from NC_090022.1 coordinate 181,281,868, forward strand.
GTATCACTACTCTCTGGATAAGTGGGAAAGCAAAACTAGTTTCCTTCACTTCTTGACAGTGAAAGCATCCCATGAGTAGAATTCTGCTTAGAGGAATCTGGAATCCAAGCCAAGATACTTAGCATTCCTTGTTACTGAAATGCTTTCTACCAATTGCCTGTAAAGCCTCTATCCCCCTGCCCAGCATGCACAACAGCCAGAACATATTCATACATATTCAAGCTTCTATCAGTAATCGACAACGCTTAAGAAAAACCAGGTCACCTACATTTTAAATTCTGGCTCCCTTAAGAGTTCTATGCGCAGACCACTAAAGTGTCAAAGTTAATACCAGAGTAATACATGGGAAGGCAGCCCCTTTAAATCTAAAATTAAACATCTGAAAATTCACTTTAGTGTGAAATGAAAGGGGAGCATGCGATATTTCAAATTCATTGTATTTCTGCTCACTGGCAGAATTGTCACTGAAGCCAAAGCCAGCAATTAAGATGTACTGTGGGCTCTCCTCATTTTCTGAGTTGGAATGCAAGCATCCTACAAATGTGGGAGAACCACGCAAATATGGATCTCTATGTCCTCCAGCATGGCTCTATGGTCAGTGTCTACTTGAATAATAGAATACAGTTGGAAGAGACCAAATGGATCATCTAATCCAACCCCCTGCCATGCAGAAAAGGGACAATCAAAGCACCCCTGACAGATGGGCATCCAGTCCCTGTTTAAAAGCCTCCAAAGAAAGGGCTTCCACCACACTCCAAGGCAAAGAGTTTAACTGTTGAACAGCTCTTACAGTCAGGAAGTTCTTCCTAATATGCAGGTGGAATCTCCTTTCCAGTAATTTGAACCCATTGCTCTGAGTCCTAGTCTCCAGGGCAGCATAAATCAATACTGTTCAATCTTCCTTATGACATCCTTTCAAATATTTAAACATGACTATCATATCTCCTCCCAGTCTTCTCTTCTGCAGGTTAAACATGTGCAGCTCCTTAATTCCTCATAGGAATTCATGATCTCCAGACCTTTGATCATTTTAGTCACCCTCCTCTAGACACCTTCCAGTTTGTCAATATCTCTTTTAAATTGTGGTGCCTGGAATTGGATACAGTGTTATTCCAGGTAAGGTCTGATCAAAGCAGAATAGAGGGGCACCATGACTTCCCTTGATCTAGACCAGCCATGGGCAAATGTCAGCCTTCCAGGTGTTTTGGACTTCAACTCCCACAATTCCTAACAACCTTCAGGTCATTTTGATTTGTGATCCTGTCTTCTGGAGTATTAACTATCTCTCCCAATTTGGTGTCATCTGCAGACTTGATAAGCTTGCCCTCTAAACCTTCATCAGGATCATTAAAAAAGATGTTGAACAGTATTGGGCCTGAGCCCAAACCCTCTTCATGTGACATAATGTAGTCACTTCTTTCCAGTAATTGGTAAATGAGCACCCTTTGGGTTCAGTCACTTACCAGTTACAAAACACCCTTAACAGTAGCCCACATTTTAGTAGTTTGTTTGCAAGAAAATCATGGGGAATCATCTGAAGATCATGCTGAAGGATCTACAAATGCCTACAGAAGGGTTCCCTCAAACTGCATCAACTCTAACGTGTAGATGCACCCATAGTGAGGCGACACAATAAGAGAAATGGGAAAGCTCATTGATAGACCACAAGAAAATTCAATTTAGTCTTCAGTATTTCCAGGTAAAAAAAATGCAACACTCATATACGGCTCAAGTCCTTTGCCTAAGTGGCTGGTGAACTGCAGCAGGATGGGTTACATGGACTTAAGGGCTGCAAGGCTATTATGTCTGTTCACCTTCTCTGTTCACAGCATCTTTTGATTGATGCTTCTGTTCATATTACTACAATTAATGCAATTCACAGAAATAAAGAGTGTTGTTTTCCATCACAAGACAAGCATTTGAAATGTTCACTGCTAACTAGGTACATTAAACGCAAATTCATTCATAAGGGTTTTACTGTATTCTGCTCCATGCAAAAACATAAACAGCTGAAAATAAAGTTTCATCAGAATGCATTCCCATGTAGATTATGAAAGGAGAGAAAGAGAGAGATTAGAGAATTAAAGGAAACCCAGTGGAAAGTGAATCCACTTTTCTGAACACCCACACAGAGACCGCCAGCTCCCAACAAGAAAAATGTTCTCTTCCAAAATAAACCACAGAAATTCTTTTCATGAAAAATTAAAGAGTGTTCTATATGCAGATTGCATGGCATTTAATATTAGGAAACTCTACCAAAATGAAATTCTTCAATGCATGATTCACAGTTCATGAGATAATAAATGATTAAACAATGCACATTATTGTAGATAATTCAATACTCTTCCTGAATGCTTAATTTCTTCTCCTCATATCTTTCAGACATCACCTGGACTTAATGATTAAAATAGAAATGAAAGCCATTATTAAAATATTTGTTGCTTACCTTGGCACTGAAACCCTTGTTTTCCAAATCCCCTGCAAAGGGAAAAAAAAAGAAGGGGGAGGACTTAGAGATCTATTTTGACATTAAAATAATATCAAATTGTAATATGATCATATGATTTGCTGTCAAAGCAAAACGACTTGTTTTGTCTACATATTGCTTAGCTGAAACTAGAAATGTCCCCCAGATTAAAACAGCCTTTTCTCCAAATCTTTCAGTTCTGAAACACTTGTAAATATTACATAATTAATTATAACCATTGTACGTTTGACAATTTGACAAATAGGTAGACCGATACTAAACGCTATTAGAAGTACCCTTTACTCCTGTTCTCACTTTGGTGCATTTCTAGTAAATCAATGAAGTAATGAAATGGTTGTGATGGACGTTTTCAAGAGAGAAATAGATTTAAAATATAAAAGAACATAGCATTATATTCACAATGTAACGTCACATTTATGACCATTAATTGGGATTCTGTATAGATATGGCCTATCTTGCAACTTAACTCAGTTTTTCCCAGTTTGGGCCCTCTAGATACGTTATTCCATCATATTCAAAGAAGTAGCCATGTGAGACTAAAAAAGGAGGATGAGAAGGTACAGGGGTGAGGGAAGGAAATGTGGAAGTATCTTTAAGACTGACTATTACTATTATTTCATGTCAAAAGCATTGCATACATAAACAAGTATAAAGCTGATAAAATAGAGAAAGCACAACCTGCTAAATAATTTTAGATAAAAAATGGGCAACAACAACAGCATTGTGTGTAGCTTTAAACCAGTGGTTCTCAACCTGTTGGTCTCCAGAGATTTTGGCCTTCAACTCCTAGAAATTCTAACAGTTGGTAAACTGGCTGGGATTTCTGGGAATTGCAGGCCAAAGCACCTAGGGACCCACAGGTTGAGAACCACTACTTTAAACAACAGCAACCGCTTTGTCTGTAGCCTTCAACAATTCTTCCTCTGTGCATGAGGCAGGGCATTGTGGGCAAGCATACAGATGCAGGGTTCTTTGTTCTGCTCCACAGTTGCACAAAGTGGGTGATTCTTCTTGATAGTGCCATTTTGCCAGGTTGTCTTTTAATCTGTCCACTCCACTTCTGAGTCTGTTCAGAGACTTCCAAGTTGCCCATTCTTGGTTTGCCCCTGGAAGAAGACTCTCATTGGGGGGGGGGGGGCATCCATTTAGGATTTCCTGGTTTAGCTGCCCAGAGGAATACTCTTCCTGTTGCTAGGGGAACATTAAGAGGAGTGGTGGTTCTCATGAAATTTTCCTTGATTTGAGTCTACTGGAAAGAGTCTGATAGCCATGCAGTGGGTGGCTTTCATGGTGTTGAACCTTATTTTTCTCACAGTTTTCAGCAACTTCCTATCACACTTCCAGGGAGGGGGGGGGAGCAATGCCAGCTAGCTTATAGAGTCCATCAACAGGTGTATGTTTGAGACATCCTGTGATTCTTCTACATGTTTCATTCAGACTGACTATTATTATTTTAGAACAAGTTTTCATGTATATAAGCCCTCTTCTTCCGATATATGTTTCATGATATATGAAACATACTTTCACATTTGGAGGAGTTGGATAGAATGTAATAGGAACTAGAAAGATGAAAGTCACGACTTATAAATAATTATTGCAGTGGGTATGACAGCCCAGCTGAGCACCAGGCGAGTGAAAACTGACTTCATCACTGAATGGTTAGGTTACCTTTATGATCTGAAGTCCAAAAGATAGTATTTTCACAGGAGGATGTCAGGCAGCAAGGGAGCCAACCACATGTGTGTCAAAGTGAAGGCAAACCCTGATTGGTGAGCCTATACCCCTGATACCCAGGATTTGTTGCTGCCAAGCTGGATTTGTATTTGAGCATACAAAAGGCTTTTGTGCCTGCTGACAAATGCCTCGTGGTTGCCTTAGCAAGAATCTGCTATGTCAAATACAAACACTAAGCTGATTATTTTAACAGTACATAAGCAGAAAACCAAGGCAGGGAAAGCAATCAAATGTATACTTTAAAAATCTATGTTTTTCCTCTCATTTTTATTATAAACCTTCCATTGAAGCAGGCAATGGTTTCCAAAGATAGAAATACTTGATTCATTTTCTCCCCCTCTCTTAGGTTGTTTTGACATCTTAGATGTTTATAGTGCGATACCATATAGTTTACTCTACTCAAATTCAGTTGCAAATAACAGTCTTGTGAAACAGTACACAATTATTCTTTCAAAGTCAGGGGAAGGCTTCATACATACAGATACAAGTATTTATTTTATTTTTATATACAAATCCATGGGGTACATCCAGAAGTCCTGGGTGTTTTTATTATTGTCATTATTATCTTATTCTTATTCTTCAGCAAGTTTTTTTAAACAAACTAAATTTACTAAATGAGACAAACTACATTATTTACACTTTTCTTTCTCCAAGCCTTACACTTGTGCATAGGGAACATTTATCAACACTGTCCATTCAACTGACTAAAGCTGCTATCCTAAATGCATCCATGTCAACACTACCCATTCAATAGACTAAAGCTGCTATCCTAAATGCATCCATGTAGGAGTCAATTCTGCTAAACTCCATGAATAATATCACTGTGTAGATAAACACAGGCTTGCACAGTAAGGGCCCTTCCAGACAGGCGCTATATCCCAAGATCTGCTCCCAGGTTTTCTGCTTTAAACTGGATTATATGAATCCACACTGCCAGATAATCTGGGATAAACAGAAAACCTGGGATCAGATCCTGGGATATGGTGCCTATCTGGAAGGGTCCTAAGAAATGTAGACTCCTAAGACAGGATGCAAGACCCAAGTAAACCCAGATACGAAAAATTTTGTAAAATGTGTAGTTTTTATTATACTATACAAAACAAGACAAAATAAAGTCTGCCCTCTATCTGTTAGTGAAATAAGAGCCCAGTGGAAGTGAAAGAACATGAATACAGAATAAATAAATGGCTATTCTTTTACTTGTGAGAACACCTTTCTAGGAATTTCTAGGTTTTCCATCATAACTTATAGGCAATGTCTTCTGAAAATGACCACAGAATCACAATTGAGTACCTAGAGATTCATAGAGGGGTGTCCTCTCTCAAAATGTATGGGTCTTTCAGCATGACTTGAAGAGGTTGATCATATTGTCACACTGGAGAGGCTAGAGAGCATATCAATAAAAGTCAAAACCACAAATGTGATGGGACAACAGTAGAATCTTTCTCAACTTTTCTAAACACTGCAAGTGATACCTGTTGCTTCCTATGCAGTGCATTAGTATTTTCTTCCATACTGAACTCAAAATGTGCCTGTTCTTTCATAAAACCCAATATAATTTGAGAGGGCTTGCTACAAGTGAAGGTGAGCAGAACTACAGCCTGGGAAGTGGTTATGTTCAGTTATGCTCCCTTCTAATGCAGTGTTGTTGATATAATGGGAATGGCCGGGTATTTAGTTTGGATGCCAGCTCTTGGGCAAACAAGTCATAGCATGCAAATAAAAGGAAGGGATATTGATGCAAACCTTTCCTGGTAAGCCCGGCATGAATACTTAAGTCATGTTTTCTCCCAGCCAGATGAACACACAGAAGCAGTGTGTACACAGGGCTGAAAACAAATTCAGTTAGTTGGATTTAATGCCCTTTAAAATCAATGGAATTTAAATACTAAACAAATTGTCCTTCTGACTTCAGTAGTCCAACTAACTATATCTGGATCCAACGCAGTTCACATGTTGAACTGTGCTTGGCTGTGTGTATGTTCACAAAGAGAAGGAAGGTCAAAAGAGAATATGCATAGGCTGGTTAAACATTATAGTATTCTATCCAGAAAATACTATTATTGACTCTCTTGTCACTCCTGAATATTACCAGCTTATTGGGTTAAACCCCTGTACCGGCAGGACTGAAGACCAACAGGTCGCAAGTTCAAATCCGAGGAGAGGCGGATGAGCTCCCTCTATCAGCTCCAGTTCCTCATGCGGGGACATGAAAGAAGCCTCCCACAAGGATGATAAAAACATCAAAGCATCTGGGCATCCCCTGGGCAATGTCCTTGCAGACGGCCGATTCTCTCACACCAGAAGCGACTTGCAGTCTCTCAAGTCGCTCTTGACATGACCAAAAAACCCCAGCTTATTATTATTATTATTTGCTTACTATAGTATAGAGAATTATTATTATTATTATTATTATTATTATTATTATTATTTGCTTACTATAGTAAGGTTTTTCCCCCTGAACTTACATATCTAAAATATGTCACTTGCAAAGCTATTCCATGTCCACCTCCCCTACAAAGGCAACTACAGGAAACATAAGAAAGGAAATATAAAAGTCGAACCAAAAGGAAGTTTAACTAGATGTCTTGAGAAAGAAGCAGCACTCTCAAACAAACCCTTGCTAAAGAAGTTAAGATTCAATGATTTATAAGTTGTGTGTATATTTACACCTTCAGCTGCAAAAGGCAACAAATCACACAGACTGCTGGAGAAGAAAAGCAACATGCATACAACTTAAAACTGGGTTGTGATTACAGAATCAAGAAGAAGAGAGAGCTGTAACCATCATCTCCACTGAATAGAATGGCAAAAGTGCAACAAGAGAGGGAAGACTAATACGAAATCCGTGGGTAGCATAATTTTGACTGAGGTGAAAGAGAAGTAAGCACACACTCTAAATATTATAAGAGCACCAAAAAAACTTTAAGAAACAGCAATGTACTTAGAAAGAAAACATCAAATGTAGCAATGCACAATATAATTATAGACTGATTAAAATAAAACTACCCAACTTAACAGGAGATCTAGTATGGGATGGATTGCTTGATTTACTTGAAGACAGTAGTGGTGGAGTCTGAAGTTGACTGAAGCAGGAAAGACCACCTTTTTCTGTCTGTCTGTCAATCTGTCTGTCTTTTTCACACAGACACATATACATAGAGAGAAGAGCAAATCTCAGCTTTGTTGTTGTTCATTCGTTCAGTCGTCTCCGACTCTTCGTGACCTCATGGACCAGCCCACGCCAGAGTTCCCTGTCGGCCGTTACCACCCTCAGCTCCCTCAAGGTCAGTCCAGTCACTTCAAGGATGCCATCCATCCATCTTGCCCTTGGTCGGCCCCTCTTCCTTTTGCCTTCCACTTTCCCCAGCATAATTGTCTTCTCTAGGTTTTCCTGTCTCCTCATGATGTGGCCAAAGTACTTCAACTTTGTCTCTAGTATCTTTCCCTCCAGTGAGCAGCCGGGCTTTATTTCCTGGAGGATGGACTGGTTGGATCTTCTCGCAGTCCAAGGCACTCTCAGCACTTTCCTCCAACACCACAGCTCAAAAGCATCGATCTTCCTTCGCTCAGCCTTCCCTAAGGTCCAGCTCTCACATCCGTAGGTTACTACAGGGAATACCATGGCTTTGACTAGGCGGATCTTGGTTGCCAGTCTGATGTCTCTACTCTTTACTATTTTATCGAGACTGGACATTGCTCTCCTCCCAAGAAGTAAGCGTCTTCTGATTTCCTGGCTACAGTCTGCATCTGCAGTCATCTTTGCACCTAGAAATACAAAGTCTGTCACGGCCTCCACGGTTTCTCCCTCTATTTTCCAGTTGTCTATCATTCTTGTTGCCATAATCTTGGTTTTTTTGACATTTAGCTGCAACCCGGCTTTTGCGCTTTCTTCTTTCACCTTGATTAGAAGGCTCCTCAGCTCCTCCTCGCTTTCGGCCATCAGAGTGGTGTCATCTGCTTTAGCTAGATGGAAACAAGTTAGCACTGCAAAAACTATAAGGGAAACTGTTTGTTTGTGGGAGTTGAAGTCCAAAACAACTGGAGGGAGGGCCAGAATTGGCCTATGCCTGGTCTAGATCCTTTGTACTAGTGATCTATCTTCCAGGGTGTGTTTTAGAGGCGGTCTTCTCATCCTATTTCGTTCTCCTTTGCTGAAATCCCTGGTAGTACACTTTCGGTGGCAGCCAAAGAAAGAGTAAAGCTATAAATGTTTCCTGCTTTCCCTCAATTGTGTCATTTTTTTAAAAAGATAATTAAAATTTCAAAACTGCATCATCATACACTATAATAATATTAATAATAATATGATATTATAATTATATATTTTATATTACATGTAATATTACTAATAATATTACAATATAATTGTATAGTACAATATAGTGATGTATAGCGCTGATATTGTACTGTGCTCGTGATATAAAGTATTGTATGTGTATGTGTGTGTGTGTGTGTGTATATATATATATATATATATATATATATATATACACACACACACCTTGTAAGCCGCTCTGAGTCCCCTTTGGGATGAGAAGGGCGGCATATAAATGTCACAAATAAATCTTCCAGCACTGCTTTTGGTCTGATCCAATTTTGAGCAAAATCTCTGTAACTATGTGTTGTCGAAGGCATCTATTGTGCAGATGCACTCTGTAACCATGGGTGCATCTACACAATACAATAAATGCAGTTTGATGCCACTTTAACTATCATGGCTCAATGCTATGGAATCCTGGGAGTTGTAGCTTCATCCAAAGTGTGCTGGTGCTTCACCAAAACAAAATCCCTGTGTTCCATGCCATTGAGCCATGGCAATTAAAGTGGTATCAAACTGCATTCATTTTACAGTATAGATGCTCTCTACATGAGAGTAACAAGAGATCCATTTACAGTTTCTGAGCATAAATTGAAAAGATGTGCTACAGGGGAAAATACTTCCAGTTGTTAATAGAAAGAAATGATCATCCTCTTTCATGACTGGCTATGCTGGTTAAGACCCATAGGAACTGGAATCAAATAACATCTGGAAGCCATGGAATAGCCAGATATAAATATTTGACAGAACACACCACCTAAAGTCTATCAACTGACTGTACAGGATGAAAAATATAATTTACAAAGAGGAATTAAGAAAATGCCACTCAACGGATCAAAGGGGTAAAATGGGCTGAAGGAATATAAAAAATAAAGTCTCCCTGCTAGAAATGAGATCATGATTTTTCATTGGGAGACAACAAAACTCTCTTCCAGGTATAATGAAGTTCATAAACAAGTTTGTTTATATATTGTTTATTTATTTCGGACATTTATATCCCGTCCTATCTCAACCTCCGCAAAAAGACTCAAGACAACTAACAACTGGCACAGCATGGTGCCACAACAAAAGCATAAGTATACAGATTAAATAAAAACAATATAAAACAGTATCAAACCATTCAGACAATTGCCGATTTAAGTCAACCAACAACAGCAACAGCAACGAAGTTGCAACCACCAATTCATTGGCAGGGAGAAGGGAAGATAAATCCTATAAGATTGAAATGAGGAAAAATTCTTAACAAAACTGAGATTAATCAGATGTCTATTAATAGGAAAACCAGATGCAATGGTGGACACGTTTCTTATGTCTGTGGTGGCCAAATAGAAAAGGGAAACTGAAGATTGCACCATCCAGGTGCTCTAGTCAAGCAATGAGGAACAGTGTCAAGCAGGCTTCTGCAGTTATTTCCTCTCCAGCTCTTATCAACTCAATTCAACTGGGATGAAGGGAATTGCAATTGAATGTAACTCAAGAGCATAATAAGGGAGGAACAGTGATAGGCAGAACTTTGTCATTTTTTTCCTTGCGTGGAGGGCTCCTATTTGACTAGGACGGTTTTAAATGGTGGATTTTAATATTTTGATTTTAAAATTTTAATGTTTATGTATTGTATGTGAATTTGTGTCCCGGCATTGAATGTTTGCCGTGTACGAGGGTTATTTTTTAAGTATGGTCCGTTTTGTTGTAGACAGTAGTAGTTCGCGCGCATACCGCAACGAGCGCATGCGTCGTGTACCGGCATGCCTCGGGAACAACTGTGCTCAGTTTCCGCTCTGTAGCTAACCTGTACGGTTCTGTTCTGTGCTTTAAAAATGTTTAAGACTATCAACTCACCCTCCGCATGTGAAGTTCGCTCAGTGATACAGTTTTTGTCAGCAAGGAACCTGCCTGCTGCAGAAATTCATCGACAGATTTGTGAAGTGTACGGTGATACTGTTATGAGTGAAAGCAAAGTGCATAAGTGGGTACAACAGTTCAAAGATGGCCGTGACAACGTCCATGATGAGGACCGCTCTGGTCGCCCTTCTTTGATTACAGTGAACTCTTGGTTATCGGAGCAGGCAGCAAGTTTTTATGAAGAGGGTATTTTAAAATTAGTTCAGAGGTATGATAAGTGTTTGAACAAACTTGGCAACTATGTCAAAAATAGAGTGAGGTATGTACTTTCTGAAAATAAATTTACTTTTTTGAAATAAACTTTCGTTGTATACTTATGTTCAAACGGACCTTACTTAAAAAATACCCCTCATATATTCTGTGCTCCACCCTGAGTCCCCTTCGGGGTGAGAAGGGCAGAATATAAATATTTTTTAAATAAATAATATTTGCAAAGACAGACTGTAAAAAGGAAGCCAGTATAAGTACCACAAGTTTGCAGAGAGGGAGAGAGAGTGTGTCTACACTGGTGTAGGAAAGAGAGCACTGAGTGGAATTAAAGAGTGGTAGTGGAATTCAATGCATGTGTACACGCATATTCATTCGCCCACACACACCAGTTGTTTCTGCAGCCTTGACACAGGCACTTCAACCATCCTTCTGCTAGCAAAAAATAATGAATGGTCCCTCCTGTTGCTGTTGTGTATGTTTTTTTACTAATTGATTTTATGCTGCTGTTTTTATCTGTGATCATCAGGCTTGTATACTTGTAAGCCGCCCCAAGTCCCCTTTGGTAGATGGTGACAGGATATAAAAATAAAATATTATTATTATTATTATTATTATTATTATTCAAAGAACTATATTTCAAAAATAGAGAAAGGGGAAAAGACTGATTAAAGCAGTAGACTTCTAAACACTATCAGGGCTGTGTTGGTTTGATTTCTCTGGCATTTTGGCACTCGGTAAGACACCCTAAATACTCTAAAATACATATGTCAAACTCAATCTGGCCCACCATGTTATTTTATATGGCCTTCCAGATGTCAGAGTACAACCTCTGTATTCCTCATCATTAGACCTCATGACCTCATGACTATAGATGATTGCAGTTGCAAAACAGTAACATCTGGGAGGCTGCAGTGTGTTCTGTTTAGTCAGGAGAGTTAGGTTTGAATTTAAATACAATGTTTGATTTTAAAATGTCCTTTAATCTTTCCCCAACTAAGCCACAAGTGCTATTGTGTTGTAATTCCCATTATCCCCAGTCTGCATGGTGACATTCAAAAGTGATACGCACTAGTGTTCAATAACATCTGGAGACCCAAACTGAATAAACACTAAAAAGCACTGACCACTATTACAATAGGCCCTCCATATCGATGGACTCTCCGTCCATAGATTCAACAAACCTTTAAAGTCAACCATAAGGTTGATGTGGCCCTCGATGAAAGTGGGTTTGTCATCCCTACAAGGGTACCAAATCCTTAACTAGGATCAGACCTGGTGAATATTTGAATGGGCATAAGAATACCAGACACTGCAGACTATCTTTCAAAGGAAGGTACTGGCAAAATCATTGCATATGAAATTCATGGGGTTGCCATAACTGAACAGGTGACTTGAAAGTGTGCATATATATATCCGGGCATAGGCCACTCAGAAGACCCCCGATACAGTAAAAATACATAGTACCTATGAAAGTTACCCACCCCTGAGCTATTGAATCAAGCAGTTCAATACATTGTCAAAAGCTTTCATGACCAGAATCACTAGGCTGCTGTATGGCCATGTTCCAGAAGCATTTTCTCCAGATGTTTCACCCACATCTATGGCAGGCATCCTCAGAGGTTGTGTGGTCTGTTGGAAACAAGGCAACTGATAATGTATTGTCGAAGGCTCTAGAAACATGGCCATATAGCCCGAAAAAACCTACAACAACGTATGCAAGTTGTTGTATATTGTGGAATATTCAGGCTGCAAGGCCATTCAATGCTATTCAAGGTGGCCAACTGCAACATTGACACTTGCCTCCAGCAGACAAAAGTTCTTTCTCCCACCCCGGACCTTCCACAAATATATAAACCCTACTTGTCTATTTTCCAACAGACCTCACAACCTCTGAGGATGCCTGTCATAGTTGTGGGTGAAAATGTCAGAAGAGAATGCTTCTAGAATATGACCATACAGCCTGAAAAACTCACAGCAACCCAGTTCAATACAGCCAGTGAGTTCAATACACCACTGCTTTCACACTGGGATACAATTGGTGCAGTTCTCTTACTCTGACGCCAGTGTTTGCTGAATAAAGTGAGATGCAGTCTACCCATTCCTTCTCTGGGAGCATCATCCAAAGACCACAGATTTGACATGACTTCCAGGTGGAATACCTGTCATGATCAATAGCCACACTGTGGCTAAGGACATCAAGAACTGAGCCCATCGGATCCAGCCAGGCCCATAGCCGGGGGTGGGGGGGGGGCTTGAGGGGCTTCAGCCTCCCCCCAAAATTCTCAGGGTGTCCACGAGAAGGCTTTACTGGTACATTATTTAAACTGTTATGTTTATTCATATCATTACCTGATCACCATACTCAATATATCCCATATGCATGGGGGTATTGGGGTAACAATACAAAAGGTTTGCTAGGGTAGATCCTCAGCCCCCCCCCCCCAAAATCAAAATCCTGGCTTTGGGCCTGGATCCAGCAAAGGAGACCCAATTGGAAATGGGAAGCAGATAACATCTCAGGGAGGACTATTGCTTGGAAATAACTGCAGGGTGGGGCAGGAGAACCAAAGTGACACAGTTAGTGGGGATTACAGAACCCAGTTACTTTATTCTCAACTGAAGAACAGAAAACAGAATCTTCAGCCCCTTCCATGCAGCTGAATAAAATCCCACATGATCTGCTTTGAACAAACAGTGTGGACTCAGATATTGTTTGGCGGAGACAAGACAGAGCCTTCTCGGCGGTGGCCCCTCGGCTGTGGAACACCCTCCCTATAGATATTAGATCGGCCACCTCCCTTTTAACATTCCGAAAAAAAGTCAATAGGTGGCTTTTTGAACAAGCGTTTCTAAATGCAGAGTAACTGACATAGGAAAATGGAACAACAACAATGAGACCGGACAACCTTTTTAACAAGGAGACACTATGAATTTATATTTTACTACCCGTCCCCTGCCATGCGTTGCTGTGGCCCAGTCTGTGTATATGTTTTGTGTGTGTATATATGTGTATATGTGTGTGTATATATTTGTGTATTTGTGTGTTTATATGTGTACATGCATATTGTGCATATGTGTGTATATATTTGTGTATATATGTGTTTTTGCTTACATATATATATTTGGTTGTATATACGTGTGTGTATATAAGTGTGTGTATATATTTGTGTATTTGTGTGTTTATATGTGTACATGCATATTGTGTATATATTTGTCTATATATGTGTGTTTTCATATACGTGTGTATATATTTGTGTTTTTGTGTTTATATGTGTACATGCATATTGTGTATATGTGTGTGCTTATTTATATGCACATTTGTGTGTATATATGAATGTATGTGGATATGTATATGTGTGTGTATGTGTATATGTATATATGTGTGTATTTGTGCATATATATACGCGTGTATGAATGTGTGCATGTGCATTTATATATGAGTGTATGTGTGTATGTATGTATGGTGTATTTTTGGGGTTTTTAAGTCTGTTCCTCTGGGGTTGTGTGTGTGTGTTTATGAGTGATGGACACTCATTGGACTGTTAGGTGTGTTGTGTCCAAATTTCGTGTCAATTTGTCCAGTGGCTTTTGAGTTATGTTAATTCCACAAATGAACATTACATTTTTATTTATATAGATTGATATGTTTAATTTTTTATTATATGTTATGTTTTTAAATTATATTTATGATATTGTAAGCATTGAATTTTATCCTGTTAACCACCTTGAGTTGCCTAGGGCCTTTTATTTTATTTATTTTTTGTCGTGTCAGGAGCGACTTGAGAAACTGCAAGTCGCTTCTGGTGTGAGAGAATTGGCCGTCTGCAAGGACATTGCCCAGGGGACGCCCAGATGATTTGATGTTTTTATCATCTCAGCCTACGGGCTGAGAAAGATATACAAATACAGTAAATAAATAAATAAATATTGTGGGATTCCCTGCCTTGATATTCTGGATTATATGGCTGCATGGAAGGAAAAAATATATAAGAGATTTACAGATAGGCTTAAGGCTATCCTTAAAAATGTGGAATAAACATAGAGAACTGGGCATCCTCAGCCCTTGAGTGTTATAGCTGGAGATCAGCTATTACCAGTTTTGAAGCGAGTGAAAGGGAGAAACATGTCAAGAGGAAGGCACATCAAGCCGATCTTTCTCGTGACTGCCTCCCACCTGGAAATCTCTGCTCCCACTGTGGCAAAACACAGAGAACTAGAAGACTCTACCTCTGGATCAGCCACAAGTGATCGCCCATCCACAGGTAAGGATGCCCTTCTTTGCACTAAAGCACATGACAAACTGTCACTTTCCTAAGGCAGAAGGGGTTGGTGTGCTGGGAGGAAGCAAAAGAAAGGAAACCAACTTGGAAGAAGCACCTCTGAAGGGGGTCTGGCATTTAGCCATCTCTCAAGCCGCAATGCCAAGGCTCCCTGCCAAAGGAGAAGTTGTGAGAGTGCCTGGAAAGCTCTTTCACTGGGACAGTCCTGGGAAGGGGTGTGTTCCTAAGAAGGCAGGCACAGCAACCGCACTGCCATAGGCAGGAGAGGTATAGCAACCAAGCTAAGTGTCTTGCCTTCTGTGGGAAGGGAAGGGAAGGGAAGGGAAAGAGAGAGAGGGAGAGCTCTCCAGGAGGGTACCCGGGAAGAAGCTCACTCCAAGCAAGGGCTTGGGGTCGGAAAGAAGCCGGCTCCTCTCCGCGGGATTCCCCGCAGCAGCGCCTCCAACCTGGTTCCCTTCCTGCTCCGGGCAGAAAGGCAAAGGCAGAAGGGAAGGGAAGAAGCAGAGGAGGACTCGCCAAGTAGACACAGTAGACGCCTCCCTGCCTGCCTGGACTCGAACAGGAGGACGGAGGGAGGGAAGGAGGAGGAAAGGAGAGGAAAAGAAAAGAAAGGAGGAAATGAAAGGAAAGGAATAGAAGGAAGGGAGGGAAGGACTGGAAGGAAAGGAAAGGAGGGAGGGAAGGAAGAACTGGAAGAAGGGAGGAAAAGGAAGGAAAGAAAGAAAAAGGAGGGAGGGAAGGATTGGAAGGAAAGGAAAGGAGGGAGGGAGGGAAGGAAGGAAAGAAGGAAGGAAAGGAAAAGAAGGATGGAGGGAAGGACTGGAAGGGAAGAGCAGGAGGGAGGGAAGGACTGGAAGAAGGGGGAAAGGAAAGGAAGGAAAGAAAGGAAAAGAAGGAGAGAGGGAAGGACTGGAAGGAAAGAAAAGGAGGGAGGGAGGAAGGAAAAAGGAAGGAAGGAAAGGAAAAGAAGGGGGGAAGGACTGGATGGAAAGGAAAGGAGGGAGGGAAGGAAGAGAAGGAAAAGAAGGAGGGAGGGAAGAGCTGGAAGGAAAGGAAAGGAGGGAGGGAAGGAAAGAGGGAAGGGAAGGAAAAGAAGGGGGAGAGCAGGAAGGACTGGAAGAAGGGAAAGGAAGGAAGGAAAGGAAAGGAGGGAGGGAGGGAAAGAAGGAAAGGGGAGGAAGGAGAAGGAAAGGAAAAGGGAGAGAAGGGCAAAAGAAAGGATGAGAGCGGGAGGGAGAGTGGGAGAAAAGCAAGGAAGGAGGAAAAAGAGGTGAGCAGGGAAGCAAAGCAAGATGAAAGCGAGGAGGAAGGCAAGAAAGAAGGGAGGGAAGGGAGGAAGGCAGAAAAGAGGGAAGAGAGAGAGAGACCCCGGTGTGTTTCGAGCCCTGCCTGCCTGCCTGCCTGCTTTTCCTGCGTCTCCTCCTTCTCTTTTCCTTACCAGATGAAGTCGGTGCAGTGGCTGCAGAAGGTGGGCTGGCGGAAGAAGCGCGCGATGAATTTGTGGTTCCTCACCTCGTGGACGTTCTTCTGGCGGAGGGCCCCTTTGCGGGCGAAGCGCTGCGCCACCTCCTCGGAGCCCGAGCCGGGCTCCACCAGGGGGAAGACGTCCGCCATGGCCGCACCGGCAGGCAGACCACCCACCCGCCCACCCAACCGGCCTTTCCCTTCTTCGCTCCCTCGGCCCAAGCCAGGCAAGGCGGCGGGCGGAGGAGCCCCTGTTCAGTCCTGTCCCGTCCCGTCCCGTCAGGGAGAGTGAGGCTGGGCTGCGTGGCGCGGCTGGGCGCTGCCTTCCCGGCCCGCTCGGGCTCCTCCTGACGTCTGAGGGAAAAAGGAGGAGGAGGAGGAGGATCCCCGCTCGGGGCCAACCCCGACGGCCCCGCCCACCCGCCAGGAAGGAAGCAAGGAAGGAAAGAGGGAGGGAGGGAGTGGCGCCCAATGCCCAGCTACGGGGCGCGCGGAGGGAGGGAGGGAGGGACAGGAGGGCGCGCGGACGGGGAACAGCGGGGAAGCCCGTCTCTAGGGCAACCAGCGTGCGCGCGGATTCGGGGAAGGGGTGAAGGGAGCGCGCTTCCCAAAGGAGGCCCCCCCTCCCTCCGGAGAGCCTTCTTCACCTGTGGCTTTGCCAAGCTCAGAGGCACGCCCCGCTGCTCGGAATCACGCGGGCCTGATTCACCAAATGGTCTCTCTCTCTCTCTTTCCAAAATATGCCCCACACACATCTGACACTGCCATATAAAAATCACTTTATCTGCTTTGAACTGGAGGATAGGAGTCCACACTGAATATAATCCAGTTCAAAGCAGATCATGAGGAAAGGGAGACCCCTTTCCACACAGCTGCATACAATCCTACATTATCTGCTTTGAACTGGAATATATGGAATAGTACACTGCCATATAACCCAGAATATCAAGGCAGAAAATCCCCCAATATCTGCTTTGAACTGGGTTATCTGAGGGCGCTTCCACACAGCCCAATATCCCAGAATATCAAGGCGGAAATCCTGCAATATCTGCTTTGAACTGGGTTATCTGAGGGCTCTTCCACACAGCCCTATATCCCAGAATTTCAAGGTAGAGAATCCTGCAATATCTGCTTTGAACTGAGTTATCTGAGGGACCTTCCACAGCCTATATCCCAGAATATCAAGGCATAAATCCCTAAATATGTGCTTTGAACTGGGTTATCTGAGGGCCCTTCCACACAACTCTATATCCCAGAATATCAAGGCAGACAATCCCACAATATCTGCTTTGAACTGGGTTATCTGAGGATTCCTCCACACAGTCCTATATCCCAGAATATCAAGGTAGAAAATCCCACAATATCTGCTTTGAATTGGGTTATCTGGGGATTTTTCCACACAGCCCTATATTCCAGAATATCAAGGTGGAAATCCCACAATATCTGCTTTGAACTGGGTTATCTGAGGGCCCTTCCGCACAGCCCTATATCCCACGGTGAAAATCCCGCAATATCTGCTTTGAACTGGGTTATCTGAGGGCCCTTCTGCACAGCCCTATATCCCAGAATATCAAGGTAGAAAATCCCACAATATCTGCTTTGAGCAGGGTTTTCTGAGGGCCATTCCACACAGACTTATATCCCAGAATATCAAGGTAGAGAATCCCGCAATATCTGCTTTGAAGTGGGTTATCTGAGGGCCCTTCCACACAGCCCTATATCTCAGAATATCAAGGCGGAAATCCCATCATATCTGCTTTGAACTGGGTTATCTGAGGGCCCTTCCACACAACTCTATCTGAGGGCCCTTCCACACAGCCCTATATCCCAGAAGATCAAGGTAGAAAATCCCCCATTATCTGCTTTGAACTGGGTTATCTGAGGGCAGATCCAGACAGGCCATTATCCCAGGAGAATCCGCATTTTAAAAACGTGGATTTTCCTGTGGGCCTGTTCACACACACCCCAGAAAGTGTGTACTTTTTGGGGTGGGTGTCCAGACGTTCTCCTGGGCCAATCCCGGGAGAACATCTGGAGGTCCTGCCCCCCTCCTACCAAGCCCCCAGACCCTTTTGAAAAGTAAAAAAAACCTTACCCAGCCTCCAGTATACTCTCCGAGATGCCAAGAGAGCGGGGGGGGGGAGAGTGAGGAGGAAAAGGAGAGGTGCCCCCCACCTGCTCTCCTGGCGCATCATTTGTACGCACAGGGAGAGCTGCTCAGAGAATATACTGGAGGCTGGGTAAGTTTTTTTTTCACTTTTCAAAGGGGTTTGGGAGGTTGGGGAAAGGGTATTCCCACAGTTTACTGGGCTTATTTAGCCTGGTAAACTGAGGGAGTGGTGTCTGGACTACAATAGTGGGTTTATCCCATGCCTTCCAAGAAGGCACGGAATAAACCCACTATCTAATTAATTCGCTACAAACCAGGGGTTTCCTGGTTTGTAGCGAATTAATTTCAGGTCTATCCACAACATTGTCTGGACAGCCCCTTCTTTATTGCAGTAGATACAACAATAAAGGTACTGTCTGGACAGGCCCTGAGTCCATACTCAGGTAATGTGGGATTTTCTGCCTTGATATTCTGGGATATAGGGATGCGTGGATGGGCCCTGAGAGGAGATGAGGTGGTGCAATGAAGACTTTTTTTGCTTCTCCTATTCACTCCTTAAAGTAGCCTGTTTTTGAGTGATTCCCGTCAGAGAATGTGAACCTTACAAAGGCGAAACACACACATCCTCTCCTCAGTATACTTGGCAGGTTCTTCCAAGGCCCCTTCCACACAACTGAATAAAATCCCATTTTACTGTTTTGAACTGGAATATGTGGATATATAGTGCAGGTATGGGCAAACTTGGGCCCTCCAGGTGTTTTGGGCTTCAACACCCACCACTCCTAGCATCCTCAGACCCCTTTCTTTTCCCCCTCAGGTGCTTTAGTAGCTGAGGGGGGAAAGGGAAGGGCCTGAGGCTCTTAGGAATTGTGAGAGTTGAAGTTCAAAACACCTAGAGGGCACAAGTTTGCCCATGCCTGGTATAGTGAGTCAAGGGGGGTCTGTGTGCCAAGTTTGGTCCAGGTCCGTCATTGGTAGGGATCGCAATGGTCTGTGGAAGTCAGAGCCAAAGCGGATGAAGGAACTGCAAATCCCATCATCCATGTTCTATCCTACCCTTAACTGCATCAGGCTATAAAGTGCATCATGGCTTGTGGGGTCTTTGTGTTTTGTGCCAAGTATGGTCCAGATTAATTGTTGACAGGAGTTACAATGCTCTCTGAAAGTTGGGGCCTTCTTGAAAAATACATACATACACTGTATATAGATTATTATTATTATTATTATTATTATTATTAACTTTATTTGTACCCCGCTAGCATCTCCCGAAGGACTCGATGCGGCTTACACAGGCCAAAGCCTTAAAACACAATACAGTAGAAACATAACACAACAATACAAAGCAAATCAAAACAATAAGCAAAATAACGACCACGGCGATACATCAATACAATATTAAAAACTGGTTCGGCCGGCGCAATGGGGTACAAGGGTTAAAAGTGCTGAAATGGTAGGAGGCACGTCGGATTAAAAGTGCAGTGTGCAGCAGCGATTAGTTATGTTAAGGTGCTACTAGGACTTGGGTGGGAATTTCTAGTCTGAGAAGGCACAACGGAACAGCCAAGTTTTTAAGTTCCTTCTGAAGACAGCCAGAGTAGGGGCCTGTCGGAGATCTTTTGGAAGGGTGTTCCAGAGTCGGGGGGCCGCTACAGAGAAGGCCCTGTCCCGTGTCCCCACCAAACGCGCTTGCGAGGTAGGTGGGATCACGAGCAGGGCCTCCCCAGATGACCGGAGCGAGCGTGTGGGTTCGTAGATGGTAATGCGGTCACGCAGGTAGGGTGGTCCCAAACCGTTCAGGGCTTTGTAGGTGAGCACCTGCACCTTGAATTGGGCCCGGAAAATAAACGGCAGCCAGTGGAGCTCCTTGAACAAGAGGGTTGACCTCTCTTGATAATGAGCCCCGGTTAGCATCCTGGCTGCTGCCCGCTGGACCAATTGAAGTTTCCGAGCCGTCTTCAAGGGCAGCCCCACGTAGAGCGCATTGCAGTAGTCCATTCTAGAGGTGACCAAGGCGTGGACCACCCCGGCCAGATCAGCCTTCACGAGGTATGGTCGCAGTTGGCGCACAAGTCTGAGTTGCGCAAAGGCCCTCCCGGATACCGCCGACACCTGAGCCTCAAGTGTAAGCGAAGAATCCAAGAGGACACCCAAACTGCGGACCTGTGGCTTTAGGGGGATTATTATTATTATTATTATTATTATTATTATCTTTATTTATACATCACATTTCTCCCCATGGGGACTCAAGGCAGCTAACAGTCCCAGACTAGACCAGTTTTAAAAGTGCAATACAAAAGTTAAAAAACAATTAAACAGTAACAGTGTGGTTAAAAGCAGAACTGCAATACAATAAATACACTTCAAATGGCCTTTAAAATCTATAGCTTTCCAAACTGTGTGCTGCCACTCCTTAGTGCAGAGCTTTCCAAACACTTCATGTTGGTGACACGCTTTATAGACATGGGTTGTTTTGCAATACAGTCATTCAGTTTAACTAACAAACTGGAGGTTAAACCAACCTCTTTTAAGAGAGACAGGTGCATACATAAAGCGTAATAACAAAATGAATGGCAGCCTAGGATATCTCATGAAAACCTTTCATTTAAAAAAATACATGATTTATTGCTTATTTCACATAGACTCAGAGGTTTCTTGCTATGTTCATATGGCACACCTACACAATAATGTACCGTGACACACAGCTTGAAATGTCTGTGTTAGTGTGTTGGCTGCAGTGTGTAGGTGTGTAGCATGAATGTAATGGAAAACCTCTGAGTTGTTGTGAAATAAGCAGTTAATGTGGTGTCAACCTGCATTAATTCTATAGCGTAGAGTACCCTAAGCATAACTGAAATAGTATTGCTACCCACATCCCTATTCGAAACAGCATATATATATATATATATAGTTTGGTCCAGGTCCATCATTGTTTGAGTCCACAGTGCTCTCTGGATGTAGGTGAACTACAACTCCCAAGCTCAAGGTCAATACCCACCAAACACTTCCAGTATTTTCTGTTCGTCATGAGAGTTCTGTGTGCCAAGTTTGGTTCAATTCCATTGTTGATGGAGTTCAGAATGCTCTTTGATTGTAGGTGAATTATAAATCCCAGCAACTACAACTCCCAAATGACAAACTCATAATTTTTTGAGTGATGGTCACTCCTTGTATTGTGAGACGTTTTGTTGCCAAATTTGGTGTGATTTCGTTCATTGGTTCTTTTGTTTTTAAGGTACTCATTATGCATAGAGCATATGCTCTGTGCATATACCAAACTTGGCACACACAACTCTCATGACCAACAGAAAATACTGGAAGTGTTTGGTGGGCATTGACCTTGAGCTTGGGAGTTGTAGTTCACCTACATCCAGAGAGCACTGTGGACTCAAACAATGATGGACCTGGACCAAACTTGGCACAAACATTCAATACGCCAAAATGTGAACACAGATGGAGTTTGGGGGAAATAGACCTTGACATTTGCAAGTTGTAGTTACTGGGATTTATAGTTCACTTACAATCAGCATTCTTAACCCCACCAATGACAGAATTGGGGCAAACTTCCCACACAGAACCCCCATGACCAACATCCAGTCCTACTTCCTTCAGCAGGGCAAGAAAACGTAATCAAAGCCCTCCTGACAAAGAGCCATCCAGCCATAGATATAGATAGATATGATTCACACAGAGAGAGATATAGTATCATAGATGTGAAAGGAACCCCTAAAGAAGGACATGTTCCTGATTAGGTAAACCAGACAATCTCCACATCAACACTGACAAAGAAACAGCAAGAAATACTGTTTACCCACAAGCATAAAGAAATGACATATATTAGAAACCAACACTTTCTCTTTACTTTATATTGCAGATCACTAGACTGGGCCACAGCAACGTGTGGCGGGGGGCAGCTAGTTGTTATATTTTTCATTTTCTTCCAGAATGATTTGCCTGCTGCTGGCTTTCAGTCAAAAGCCTTCCTGGCAGAGCCTCAGTGAGCGAGTTGCTACTTTTGACATCAGAATGTGGTGCCCAGCCATGCGATGCCCAAATTGACCCCCCTCCAGTTGTTGATCTCATGGTTGGGCACCTCATTCTGAGCAAGCAGCTTCCCTAGTGGGGCTTTGCCAAGAAGCTGCTTGGCTAGGAAGGTTGTGAAGGCAGTGCACCCAAGCAGAAAGGAAGATTTAGGGAACTCCCTCCACCGCATACTGCTTCCCATTGCAAAAATGAATGAGAAAGAAAGGCAATGGCCATCACTTCAGATGGAATGGTTTGATATTTCTTCCCTCTCCACCCTTTCTGCAGCTTCCCAACTCAAAAATAAAGGGATCTTTAATACAAGTAACAATGGACATCTAAAAAATGGTAATACCTGACACCTGTCCTGCCTCCCTCCCCCAAAAGCCACCCTGATCTGGATTGTACGCATGTAACAAAACATAACAATAGACTGTTATGTTACTGTAAGCTGTGGAGCAATAAGTGAATTTTGGTAAATTGCATTAAAGTCTGAAAGAAGTGCTTTTACTGATAAAGAGGTCAAATCTCTCGAGTTAGGATCAAGGCAGCTACTAGGTGAGTACACCCTTTTTTTTTGTCCAAATAGACAGAGGAGTTGCTTTTGCATCAACAAGGGTGAAGATTTGCAAGGGCTTGCTTCTTTCTCTTTTCCCTTCTTTGAAGGAATGTTTCATGATAGTATACAATTATATTGGCTCCTGTAAAAT
This sequence comes from Anolis sagrei, assembly GCF_037176765.1. Lineage (NCBI taxonomy): Eukaryota > Metazoa > Chordata > Lepidosauria > Squamata > Anolidae > Anolis > Anolis sagrei. The sequence continues at coordinate 181,305,107 of NC_090022.1, forward strand.
ATAGTTTGTATTTGGCAACATTGTGTTTCTGTAGTGCAGTTTATGTTCTGTGTTCAAAGCAATAAACTGGGTTGGGAAATCATGGAGAAGTCCAGATGCTAGACTGCAACTCTCAGCATTCTTCACTACTACAGTAATACTACTGGGGCTTACAGTCCAGTACCACTGGAGAGAGCACATGGTTCCCCATTCCTTGATAAACAAATGTCTTTCCCTGAACAGTTCAAGGCAATTCACCAGGGCAGAAAGGCTCTTGTATCAACTGCTTCGTGGGGACAAGGGACAGGGCCTTCTCGGTGGTGGCCCCTCGACTCTGGAACTCACTCCCCAGGGACATCAGACATGCCCCATCACTGGCAGTCTTTAGGAGGAGCCTGAAAACGTTGTTGTTCCAGTGTGCCTTCCCAGAATAAGAATGAAGTAGAATTTGCTGTTGTAATTGTCCAAAAGATATACACTCCTTTGAAACCTCTTAGTTAAAATATGCACTCAAGAGGCAAAAACAATGTCTTCTTTGAAAAATAACATCTCAGGTTTACTAACAAACTTCTTGTATATATTAAGCATACTAATCCATAGTCTAATGTCTTTAAGCATATAGATATAGTCCAAACTGTATAATTGTGCAATATAGGTTAACAATTATACACATTTACAGTTAGTGGAGCCTTGGAAGGTTGCTATTTCCAACAATATCCACTAGTATTCATGCAAGGCATATTAGGATTCTCAGCAGTTAGAATGATAATTATCTCTTTGAACTGTTAGGAACAAAGATGATGCAAATGCACAAAATATATAGCAGATCTTCAGAAGTGTTATTTCAATTGCCCAAAAACATCTACTCTCCCATAAATTATATTGCTTTTAAATCATCCTCTCAAGAGACAAAAATAAGTAGTCTTCGATAAAAATAACACAGTTGGCTTACTTACAAACCTCATGTATTCAGCACACAGGTACATTGCTTGTCAGTCCAGTTACAGAAAGGTTTGAAGTAGTTTCTCTGTGCAGATAGCACAAGGCATCTTTCTTAGAATCAACAGCAACATATTTACATTCTGAGAGTCTAACGGAGTATGTCTTTCTAATGTGGAGTCTCAGTCTGAATAGTCTCAGATTTGACCGCATGGTCTGCAGTCCCTCCCATAACATAGAGTTAAGGAAAACTGCATACCAATGAACACATCTATATAAATTAAAATGTAATGTTCATTTGTGGGATTAACATAACTCAAAAACTACTGGACGAATTGCCACCAAATTTGGCTACAAGACACCTACTAACCCAAGGCTCAAAAAAATTGAGTTTGTCATTTGGGAGTTGTAGTTGCTGGGATTTATAGTTAACCTACAATCAAAGAGCATTCTCCACCAATGATGGAACTGAACCAAACAAGGCACACAGAACTCCCACGACCAACAGAAAATACTGAAAGGGTTTGACGTTGAGTTTGGGAGTTGTAGTACACCTACATCCAGAGAGTATTGTGGACTCAAACAGTGATGGATCTGGACCAAACTTGGCACGAATATTCCATATGCCCAACTAGGATGGAGCTTGGAGAAAATAGACCATGACATTTGGGAGTTGTAGTTACTGAGATTTATAGTTCACCTACAATCAAAGAGCATTCTGAAGCCCACGAATGATAGAATTGGGGCAAACTTCCCACACAGAACCCCTATGACCAATAGAAAATACTTAAGGCGATTCAAGTCCAACCACCTTCACCAGGGCAAGAAAACTTAATCAAATACTGTTTACCCACAATCATAAATAAATTATATATATTAGAAACCAACACTTTCTCATTACTTTATTTTCCAAATCACCAGACTGGGCCACAGCAACGCGTGGCAGGGGACAGCTAGTATACAATATAGTAAGCAGTCTGAACTATATACATAGCAAATAACTAGTATAGGAGGCTTGTAGAAGGTTGTTATTTCCAGAAGAAATAATTTAAATTTTTCTCACCACGTTGCGGCCATGAGAATATTCTCTCTTATGGAGTTGGAATGAGGAAGGACTGCCATTATTATTCACCTTCAAACTGCAGGCTCTGATATGTACAAGGAAAAATGCTATCTGGTAGTCTAAGTAAACAAATAAAATGACTGCCAAATCCATAGGTTTTAATTAATTAATTAATTACTGGTAAAATTGCTGGCAAAAAACGGGGAAAGTAATGTTTTTAATATTTATGTGATAGTCTAAGTAAATAAAAGGCCACGGCAACAGAAGGAAATAAAACCAATAAAAACAAACAACTTCAATGCTTCTAAAATAATACCTCTACGTGTTGACAGTGTTTGCTTATGTATTCTTGCTCTTTTATACCAGTCCAAACTAGAACGCTTAACTGTTTTTTCCAAAGGTATTGAGAAAGAGAATTCCATAGTTGCGATTACTGAATTCAGGGAGAAGAAGACACTAGCAATGCCACATCTTTTGATGCTGTGAGTTATTTACAATATGTCAAGTTATCTTTTGTATGTCTAGTGAGGAAGAAAATATGTGGTTTTGGCATGTAATACATTGCACAGAGTCATTATTATATTAGGTCACCTTTTTCATATGTTTACATATTCTTCACTCCTTGTCATGATGGGGTCCTCAGTTCATTATCACATTAACAGAAACATTTAAAATCCAAATTGTCAACTATTCTTTACAGAAGGGATTGAATTAAACTTTATTAAAGTAACCTTATCAATGGATTGTGTTATGGGAAATTAATCTGTGTTGCACATTACAGAGTTAAATGTTGAATTATTCCATTCTACTCTGTTCCTGTAACATTACAAGTGAAATTTGCCAAGTATTACAGTAGCCAACATAAACAGGCTGGCAGAACGTTTGTTGTTGTTGTTCATTCATTCAGTCGTTTCCAACTCTCCGTGACCTCATGGACCAGCCCACGCCAGAGTTCCCTGTCGGCCGTCACCACCCCTAGCTCCTTCAAGGTCAATCCAGTCACTTCGAGGATACCATCCATCCATCTTGCCCTTGGTCAGCCAAATATCCAAAGGAGATTCCTCCACTTTATGAGAAAAAAGTGTGTGTGTTGCAAATACAAATCAAGAAATAATGCATATTGTTTGTTATTGTTATTTACAGTTCAAGAAATGTATTTAGTAGATATATTTAAAGATCTTGATCTATTAATAGTGTGATCAAGGTAAGTAGATACAACAGAGATGGGAATTGTTTGCCCCTCTAAATGCTAGACAACAACTTCTAGAATTCTTCTCTACATTGATTATGCTGTCCCGTGTTGCTAAAACTCCGAGTTGAATTTGGTTGAACCTCTGGAAAACAATACAGTTTCCACCTTGACACTAACCCTATAATGCAGCTCGGAACTGGTTTGGGAGGAACCAGTTTTGCTGCATGGGTGATTAGACTGACAGGTCTGGAACCAGTTTGCGGCCAGAACTGTGATTACATTGAACAGGAAACGTGGTCTCAAACTTCTGTGCAGATTTCACCCATTTCCTGTAGAGATGTGCATCAGTGCACTGGAGGCATATGGGATTTTTAAAAAGGGAAAAATATAATTAAGAGTGGAAGGAATCAATAATCCCTCCCACAGGATCAATTAGCCTTCTGCTGCCCAGCCCTTGAAGAGTTTCTTGGCAGCCAATGATTCTTTATTGCGACTTCAGAAGAGGTCACTGTCTACAAGTCACTCCGCATTTTGCAGAGCCAATTTCACCCTGGATCTGGGATTACTGGGTCTGCTGCAGAGTAACTCTTTATTTCTAAAGGCTATAATAATTCAACATATCTTAACTGATTAAGCCATTCTAGTTGGAACTAGCAAATAAATGTAAGCTTAGGGGTACAATAAAATACTAAATGATGTTTAAGTATGGGTCTTGTGTGTTTGTATGTGTGCCTTCAAGATGCCTGTTGATTTATGGTGATCCCAAGAAAATAATAGGTTTTCTTAGGCAAGGAACACTTCAAAGTAGTTTTGCCACTTTCTTTCTTTTGATACCACCAATCATGGTATCCTTCTGGGTTGACTCTCTAGAATGGGTCTTGGGGGCACTGCACTGCCTTGTACGCTTTGGGTCCATGCTATTACTACATCTCCTTCTATGAACTGTCGCAGGCTCTGAGATCTGCCGGCGAAGCCTTCCTTTTAGTCCTACCTCTGTCCCAAGTACGGCTGGTAGGGACAAGAAAGAGGGCCTTCTTGGTAGTGGTGCCCCAGCTCTGGAATGTCCTCCCTAGAGAGATTAGGTTAGCCCCCACTTTCCAAGCTTTTTGGTCTAGTCTAAAAACATGTCTTTTTACATAGGACTTTGATGTTGAGCAGATTTTAGTGGTCTCGTGTTGAAGACTAGTTGACTGCATCGCTCAGGCACTTAGATTGTTAATTTTAAGACTGCCAGTCTTATCTGCAGGCATTGCTGCATTTTATGAATTTTAAAAAATGTTATGTGCATTTTTGTATGTTTGCTGTTGTAAATTTATGCTGTTATAATCTATATGTTTATGTATTGTTTATTTTATGTTCGGCACTTGTAGTGCTTCTATGAGCCACCCTAAGTCCCTTCGGTGAGATGGTGGCAGGATATAAACAAAGTTGTTGTTGTTGTTGTTGTTGTTATTTTACTGACCCCAAAACACAGCAAAATAATAATAACAACAACAACTTTGTTGTTGTTGTTGTTGTTGTTATTTATTTCTCTGAAACACAGTCTACAGTCTTCCTGGTATTCAATGGTGTCTCCCTCCCAAGGAATAATAAGGGCTGACCCCAAGATCTACTTTTAGGATGCTGAAAATTAATCAGTAGCCTTGTCAGGGCCTGGTGAATTGCTTAGGAATGAAAGACAACATATCTAGATATAGACATAAGAAGTAATGTAAATAGGAGGCCACTGGAAGCTTCCAAACACCTTTGTAGAATCACAGACCATCTGATAAAAAGCTACTGGTCTCTTATTTAAAAATACATATTAAATATATAATATGTTACAGATGCTTTTGAGTGCATTGAAATGGATTTACTTCACATAGACCAAGCTGGAAATTGTCTGTCTGTGTGTGTGTAAAACACCTCCAAATACGATGTTTTTAATCTTAAAATGTAGTATGATAGGAAAAATAGATAGAAATAGAAAAAAATCATTTTTTTTCATCCAGCTTGCAGATCTTCTGAGATCATGTACCATAGGTGAACAATTACTGATACGAGACATCAGGGGATGTGTGTGTGTGTTTGTGTACATACCCGTTTGGGACTATGCATGCATATGTGTGAGAGTTTTAAAAAACACCCAAAAAGAAGTTCCTTTATTTTTCAGCCTATGGGAACTGCAAGTCTTTGACTTTAGTTGGATCTTATCCAGTCTCCTTAATCACTGCTTCTCTCACTGCGCCGAGTATTAAATTCCAATCTGTCCAAAAGGGCAACATAAGGGTTTCATGCCATTTATAATCAGTGTTGCCAAGGGACCGATTGAATGAATATACAGAGGAATATAGATACAATGAATGCTTGATTGGGTTGTTTCTTAAGAAAGTATTAATGAGAATATTGCAAATTTTCAAGACAGGTTAAGAAAACATAGAATCCAATCCTTTGCATGCATATTCAGAAGCAAGGCTCACTGAATTAAAGAGTGCATAGGATTATACAGCAGAAAGGCAAAAGCGGAGCGAAATTATTTCTGCGCTCCCATTCTTGGCCAGTGACGTCTAAGGCCCAACTTTGTCCAATTAGGGGCATATACTGTAATAGTTTGATTGTGAAGTTAATATTACACAGTTAGTTACCTCAATACTCTGTAGCCGTAACTGTTAGCAGAGAGAGAGGAAAGGGATCTGAAGGAATTTTAATAAATATCCAGTGGCAAGCAATTTTAAAACAGGATTTAAATTAGAAGGAGCAATGCCCCAGAGTGCGTTTCGAGGCTCATACTATAAAAAGGCAGGTTGCCCATTCCCATTGCTTGAATGCTGCAAAAATGTAACAGTCTGAAGGTTATGCATCACTAGAATGCAAAGACTATGAGAAAAGGCAGCCTAATATATGTGGACCAAGCCGCTTTTCCTTCTGTACACTGAAGACATGTGAGAAGATGAGTGTGACAGTATTACTCTCCCAAATATTACAGGAAAACTAAGAGAAAACTTCTCATTGAGTGAAATACTCTGAACAAGCATGATGGCTTCCATGGGCCAGGAAATATAGTTGAACTGGTCTTCCAAAAACATTCCACTATGACCAAGTCTGAATCCCAAAGACATATGAGATCATACAACTCTTATGTCTTTTTTGGATAGGGTTACAAACTTGGTAGATGAAGTAAATGCTATGGATGTACCAAATCTTGATTTCAGTTAGGGGTTTGACAAGGTCCCCATGACCTTCTTGCAAACAAACTAGTAAAATGTGGACTAGGCAATACCACTGTAAGGTGGATTTGTAATTGATTAAGTGACCATACTCAAAGGGTGTGCACCAATTGTTCATCTCCATCATGGACAGAAGTGAATACTTTATGTCACATAAAGAAGGTTCTGTCCTGGTCCCATATTCAAAATGGCCTCAACAGATTACAGAGCTGGGCCAAAAGAAACAAAATTAATTTCAACAAGGAGAAATGTAAGATGCAGAAAAAGATGAAATGTGAAAGATACAGGATGGGTGATGCCTGACTTGACAACATTCCATGTAAAAAAAGATCTTGAAGTCTTCGTGGACAACAAGTTGAACATGAGCCAACAGTGTGATGCAGAAGCTAAAAAGCCAATGGGATTTTGGGCTGCATCAAAAGGAGTATAGTGTCTAGATTGAGGGAAGTCATGGTGCCTCTCTATTCTGCTTTGGTCAAACCTCACCTGAAAGAACACTGTGTCCATTCTGGCACCACAGTTCAAGAGGTATATTGACAAGCTGGAACATGTCCAGAGGAGGGCAACTTAAACTAAGAAAGGTCTGGAAACCATGAATCCCTATGAGTAGCAGCTTAGAAAGCTGAGTGTGTTTAGCCTCCTGAAGAGAAGGTTGAGAGGAGACATGATAAATATGTAAATGGATGTCATAAGGAGGAGGAAGCAAGCTTGTTTTCTGCTGTCATTTAAACTAGGACTTGGAGCAATGGGTTCAAATTACAGGGAAGGAGATTCCACCTGAACATTAGTAAGAACTTCCTGACTGTAAGAGCTGTTCAACACTGGAACTCTCTGCCTTGAAGTGTGGTTGGAGCTCCTTCCTTGGAGGCTTTGAAGAAGTTTGGGTCAGTCTTTTGTGTAGTTTTCAGAATCGCTATAGAGAATATAGCTAGAATACTGTGTGGAGCAGAACCCCGTTAGTGGTCTGTTCATTTCCTAAGGAAGTCAAGATCAGGGTTTTTGGCTAGATTCCTAAGGGGGATTTTTGGGAATTACTTTCAGGATTCAGTTCCTGAAGTAATTTTCTGTGTTGAAACTTTTAAGACTTGTAACCCAGAAGTTCTTAAGATCTTTACTCAAATGCAACCACACGTTTTTTATGCCAGTATTTTACTGAAACCATTAAGTATTTGTACCTGAATTATTCAAGGCTGTTCAATAAACGTTCTTGTTATTTTTTATCAACTTATACCAGCCTCAGTGTGAATACCTTTGTGGTAAAAGCATTCTTCAAGTCAGCTTTCAGCAGCCTCTAAGCAAACTGTAGTGACACAGAGTGTGTTACTGAACAACCTCTCAATAATACCTCAGCTTGTTTATTATTAATATGGTGGCAGCAGAAATCTTTTGAAGAATCTTTTTAAGTCTCTCAGTTCTAGTGGTTCCCAGTTCCTAACTTTTAAATAGACAGTTGGTTCAGCAACCATATTCCCTCTATATTTTTGGTGAGCTAGTCTGTTGTGGTGGTGTACATCATTATAATTTAGTTGATCAGCGTTGGGATTATTTTTCTATATTTCCCTGTCTGATAAATCAATTTAAATTCTTACTACTACTCGGCTGCTTTGTTATACAGGTTCTGTCCAAGCCATGAAACAAAGTGGCAAAACCGGGCTAAAATTCCCCGTGTCAAGAGGTCCTAAGACTTTGTTATACTCCCTATCTCATCTACAGCAAAGAATGTAAAGGGCTGTATTTGTAGAACAAATTGTGCCAAAATCTATATCCACATTTGTTATCGAAGGCTTCCATGGCTGGAATCACTGGGTTACTGTGAGTTTTTTGGGCTATATGGCCATGTTCCACTAGCATTCTCTAGTGAAGTTTTGCCTGCATCTGTTGCAAACATCCTCAGAGGTTTCCAACAAACCTCTGAACAAATCTCTGAGGATGCTTGCCACAGAAACATCAGGAGAGAATGCTACTGGAACAAAAACCCCACAGCAACCCAGTGTATCAGAATTGTGCTGAACCAAATAAGGAGCATTCATTCTGATTCCATACATGATTCTTGGCCACCTAGAATAGATAGCATAGGGAAGGGATAACACCCCTGTAATGTTTGTTTTGCTCTCTGTGTCCCTGTTCTGAAGATTTCACCTCACTTTCTGTGCCTGGAATAATTGGGTTCTGAAAAAAATGGCTTGCTGTGTAAACAAGGATTAGTCAGAAAGCTTCAGTGGAGACACCTTTCCCCCATGATAACTCTTTTAGGAGCGAATTTCCCTTCCAAAAGGTAGATTCCTCTCACATCCTGTTGTCTCACCCCGTTCTTAACTATGAGTTGTTTGTAAGTTGGATGTTTTTAACTTGGGGAGTGCCTGTATAGGCTAAATATTTGGCCTGATAGATAAAAACTCGTAATTCTTGGGGTACATCCTATTCCATGACGCCACATTGTTTTTGCTTTGATGGAATTTAAATGAGAGTGCAGAACTCAATTAGTCTGAGCTCTTATTGCATTAAAAGTGCCTTTAGGTTTTTTTATTTGCACATATAATGATTATTCATTGACAGGAATAGTAAAGAGAGATGCTTAATGGTGAATTAAGCCTTGTTTATAGAAAAGGCTATTCTTTATATGGGGGTCTACTGTGTCAACGATGGCCTAAACAGGGCAATTGACTATTTAATGATGATACTGTTTTATAAAACCTGATATAGATAGATAGATAGATAGATAGATAGATAGATTAGCCATCCCTTGCCACGTGTTGCTGTGGCCCAGTCTGTGCATATGTGTTTTGTGTGTGTATATATATGTGTGTGTGTGTGTATTTGTGTATTTGTGTAAATATGTTGTTTTGCGCATGCATTGTAATTTGTTTAATTTTTTGCTTTTAAATTCTCTTTTGCTGTGTTTTTCAGTTTTATTGTGTCCAAATTTGGTGTCAATTCACCCAGTGGTTTTTGAGTTATGTTAATCCCACAAGCGAACATTACATATATATATTAGCCGTCCCCTGCTACGCGTTGCTGTGGCCCAGTCTGTGTATTTGTGTGTGTATATATTTGTGTATATGTGTATATGTATGTTTGTATGTATATGTGTGTGTGTGTGTGTGTGGTTTTGCGCATGCATTGTAATGTATTTTTTTTTGGCTTTTAAAGTCTCTTCTGGTGTGCTTTTCAGTGTTTTGATGAGTGATGGTCACTCATTGGTGTGATAGGTGTACTGTGTCCAAATTTGGTGTCAATTCGCCCAGTGGTTTTTGAGTTATGTTAATCCCACAAATAAACATTACATGTGTATATATACTAGCCACCCCCTGCCACGTGTTGCTGTAGCCCAGTCTGTGTATTTGTGTGTATATATTTGTGTATATGTGTATATGTATGTTTGCATGTATATATGTGTGTGTGTGTGTGGTTTTGCGCATGCGTTGTAATGTAATTTTTGTTTTTTCACTTTTAAAGTCCCTTCCATTGTGTTTTCAGTGTTTTTTATGAGTGAAGGTCACTTGTTGACCTGATAGGTTTATTGTGTCCAAATTTGGTGTCAATTGGTCCAGTGGTTTTTGAGTTATGTTAATCCCACAAACGGACATTACATTTATATCTGTCTGTCTATCTATCTATCTATCTATCTATCTATCTATCTCTCCAATCCCCCAGCCCAGTGTGAACATTGCCAGTCTGGAAATGAATAATAATTGGAAATTTCCTTTCAACCTGATTTTAAAATTTAAATTTCTCAGAGAACAGAAATAAAATTATCATCAATAATGAACACACTGTGCCGTCTTAAGAAACTTTCAGCATCATAGGTCAAAAGAAATGGAAACATTGAGTTGACTGCAGGGCGCCCTAATGAAGGAAACATCTCTTCTTGTCCCCATTACCAAATGCTCCCTCCTGCCATTTAGTCTTAGAATAAGTGGCTATCTTAGCACACTGTAGTGATGATTTTCCTCCCAGAATCACATTGTACCAAGCTACAGAACCTCTTCCCACATAAAATATGTTTTAAAGCACTGTAATGTTATTCAGAAACAAAAATCATTTAAATTGCATACATTCTTCTGTCTCTACAGCAAAGGACCATGGGGGGAGATAGACGCAGGCACCAGTAAGTGAATAATGATCAGCAGTATTCTTTGTAATTTTTGCAGTGCATAATTAGGTGCAACTAAGGCACAATCCGCAGCCCAGTTAGATCAGTGTGTTTTGTCTTTTCAGAACTACATCTGATTGATTTCACAGGGACTCCTTCTGAATTCAGTGAGTATAAGAAGGGTCCACACTGTGAGGACACCCAGATGCTTTTCAAGCAACCTTAGCTAGGATGGCTCGTAATGAAAAATGGCGATGTGTGGATATCCGACAAAACCCAGAAAGCTACACAATTCACACAAATTAATTGGAGACAAAGTAAATAGTTCCCTGTCACATAAGCCTATACCCTTTGCCATTTCACTGGGGTATCAGAGTATGGTTAAGATGACAACAGTTATTGATGAGGAAGAATGCTAGGAGAAGCTATAGTCAGTTCCTGTTGCTTTAGGCCCAATGTACTGGGACTGTGGCGCAGCTGGCTGGGAGTTAGCTGCATTAAGATCACTACTGACCCAAAGGTCATGAGTTCGAAGCAAGCCTGGGTTGGAGTGAGCTTCCGACCAATTTGTGTAGCTTGCCATTGACCTTTGCAGCCCGAAAGACAGTTGCATCTGTCAAGTAGGAAATTTAGGTGCCGCTTATGCGGAGAGACTAATTTACGACGCCATGAAAATCTCCAGCAAGCATGCAAAGAATGAGAAAGTACTTCATCAGTGTCACAAATGGACAGTAAAGCAACAGCTCCCCTGGTGGCGAGAATACCCTCATGAAAAAGCTGGAATGTTAAATAGCCTCTGAGTGTCTGTCTATATATGCTGTGTGTCTATGGCATTGAATTTTTGCCATGTACATTGTAATCCGCCCTGAGTCCTCTGCAGGGTGAGAAAGGCAGAATATACGAGGGGTATTTTTAAAGTAAGGTCCGTTTTGTTGTAGACACTAGTAGTTCGCGCGCATACCGCAACGAGCACGTGTGTCATGTACCGGCATGCCTCGGGAACAACTGTGCTCAGTTTCCGCTCTGTAGCTAACCTGAATGGTTCTGTTCTGTGCTCTAAAAATGTTTAAGACTATCAACTCACCCGCCGCATGTGAGGTTCGCTCAGTGATACGGTTTTTGTCAGCAAGGAACCTGCCTGCTGCAGAAATTCATTGACATATTTGTGAAGTGTATGGTGATACTGTTATGAGTGAAAGCAAAGTGCGTAAATGGGTACGACAATTCAAAGATGGCCATGACAACATCCATGATGAGGACCACTCCGGTCGCCCTTCTTTGATTACAGACGATTTGGTGGCTTCAGTTGAAGCAAGGATTTGTGAAGAGGGTATTTTAAAATTGGTTCAGAGATATGATAAGTGTTTGAACAAACTTGGCAACTATGTCGAAAAATAGAGTGAAGTATGTACTTTCTGAATATAAGTTTACTTTTTTGAAATAAACTTTCGTTGTGTACTTATGTTCAAACGGACCTTACTTTAAAAAATATCCCGTATATGTACATTGTAATCTGCCCTGAGTCCCCTGCAGGGTGAGAAAGGCTAATATAAATACTGTAAAATAAATAAATAAATAAATAAATAAATAAATAAATAAATAAATGTACACTGCCATATAATCTAGTTTCTGAATCCAGATTATTTGCTTTGAACTGGATTATATGGCAGTGTAGATTCATATAATTAAAACCAATGAGAAACCAACACTTTCTCATTACTTTATTTATTTATTTCGGTTGCTTCTACCCCGCCCTTCTCACTCCGAAGGGGACTCAGGGCGGCTTACAAAAACAAGGCACAATTCGATGCCCGTATCACAAACAATAGTAAAACAAAATAACATCAATTAACAATTAAACAGCATTTCTTACATTACTACCATAAAACCAATAAAATCAATACAAACCAGTTTCTCCTCATTGATGGTCAACATTCGCTAGCTCATAGTTCAATTTCCAATTCCACAGTTGTCAGTCCTGTTAGTCCCATCCGTCTGGTTACCCTTATCTAGGAGTCAGATTGCCCAAAGGCCTGGTCTCATAACCACGTCTTTACCTTCCTCCTGAAGGAGAGGAGGGATGTTGATGCCCTAATTTCCCCTGGGAGTGAGTTCCACAGGTGAGGGGCCACCACTGAGAAGGCCCTGCTCCTCGTCCCCACCAACCTCACTTGTGATAGCGGTGGAGTCGAGAGCAGCCCCCCCCCCCCAGATGATCTCAAATTCCGAGGTGGGACATAGAGGGAGATACGTTCGGACAGATACACTGGACCGGAACCGTACAGGGTGTTGTAGGTCAAGACCAGCACCATGAATTGTGCTCGGAACTGAACCAGCAGCCAGTGGAGCTGACACAACAGGGGGGTGGTGTGCTCCCTGTATGTCGCTCCAGTGAGCAATCTGGCTGCCGTTCGCTGGACCAGTTGAAGTTTCTGAACAGTCTTCAAGGGCAACCCCACGTAGAGTGTGTTGCAGTAGTCTATTCGGGATGTAACAAGAGCGTGGACCACTGTGGCCAGATCAGACTTTCCAAGGTACGGGCGCAATGGTGCAAAAGCTCTCCCGGTCACCGCTGAAACCTGGGGTTCCAGGCTCAGCGATGAGTCCAGGATCACTCCCAAGCTGCGAACCTGAGTCTTCAGGGGGAGTGTAACCCCGTCCAGCACAGGCTGTATCCCTATGCCCTGTTCGGCCTTACGACTGACCAGTAGGACCTCTGTCTTGTCTGGATTCAGTTTCAATTTGTTTTATTTTCCAGAATAACAGACTGGGCCACAGCAACACCTGGCACGGGACAGCTAGTAAGTCACTAAATCCTCATTAAAACATTGTCCAGTCCCATCATATAATTTTGTAATATGGGATCTAAGGTGGCTCATAATATAAAGCATAGGATGAACCAGAAGTTTCTTGCTAGGAAAAGCTGATTTTATCAGAGAAGTACTTTGCTGGCACCCCGAAAGAGCCAATTTTATGTCAAAGTGAAGAGATTCAGTGAAGTGCAGAAAAACAAAACCGACATTATACATGCTGTAAATGTATGAAGCAAAATACAAGTCTGCATTTTATCTTTGCTTTTAACGTTTGGAACTTGAGCATTCAATTGAAAAGCTACATTGTCAGCAGAGGATATATTAATATGTTCTTGTAAAACAGATTTGCGGAATGGCTTCCCTCCCACCCCCTTTGTATTGTCTGTAGCACTCGGTGTAAAAAATCCCTGAGTCTGCAGAACAATGTGTTTTTTTACAAGATTTGAATGGAATTCAAATTGGCTTGATGCAAGGTTTGATGGGGACAGTAGGACCATTGAATGTGACCACTTTTCTAGCAATGAGACTAACCAGAGTAATTTAATCTTTCTTTGGCATGTCTCACCCACTTCCCTCTTAATTAGAAGTTAGCACCAAGACATATGTTCATTGCTGACATTGTACATATTTTCTTTTAGTGAATGTTTTGATAATAAACAACAGCACATATTTTATACATGTGTAGAATTGTATTGAGTGAAGCTGGCAGATGATGACATGAATTGAGAACAGATGACAGTGACTTTAGTCCAAATACATAGAGAATTTAACACACTCAATTTCTTGCCTGCCTCCTTCATTTTTCATTTCTTTCACCACTGATTCAATCCACTGCAATCTTTTAATAACATCATCCAAAATTCCTGTTATATGCACAGTGCAGTCAAGAAGTATAACGTACAGATGGCATATCCATCAACTCCTGATTCATTTAGTTTATACAGATTTATAAACCTCTGAACCTTCATTGAGAGTCCAGTCTTTGTAAAGATGACTGAACTTGGCTTTTTAACAGGTCATCCAATCGAATGAAGGAAGGCATTTTACTCTCCTGGCATAAACCACTTTGTCAGAGATCCAACCTGTTCTATGTATTGTCAAAGGCTTTTATGGCCAAAATCACTGGGTTGTTGTAGTTTTTTTCGGGCTGTATGGCCATGTTCTAGAAGCATTCTCTCCTGACATTTCGCCTGCATTTGTGGCAGGCATCCTCAGGACCTCACAACGTCTGAGGATGCCTGCCTCAGATGCAGGTGAAATGTCAGGAGAGAATGCTTCTAGAACATGGCCATACAGGACGAAAAACCTACAACAACCCTCCACCCATTCTCGTTGCCGTCTTCTCATAGAATTTGATTACTGTATATACCTGAGTATAAGCCTAGTTTTTCAGCCCCCTTTTTAGGTTGAAAAAGTCCCCCTCGGCTTATACTCAAATCAAGATTATTTATTATTTTACTCTGTTGTTATTAGTATTTTATTACATGTATTATTTTACTCTATTTATTATTATTACATTTATTAATTTACTCTAATATTATTACACTGCGGTGGTGCAGTGGGTTAAACCCCTGTGCTGGCAGGACTGAAGACCGACAGGTCGCAGGTTCGAACCCGGGGAGAGGCGGATGAGCTCTCTCTATCAGCTCCAGCTCCTCATGTGGGGACATGAGAGAAGCCTCCCACAAGGATGATAAAAACATCAAATCATCCAGGCTTCCCCTGGGAAATGTCCTTGCAGCGGCCAGTTCTCTCACACCAGAAGCTACTTGCTCCTGACACGACAAAAAAATTACATTTATTATTTTACTTTATTGTTGTTATTACATTTATTATTTTACTCTATTTTTTAATTATTATTATTATTATTATTATTATTATTGCATATATTATTTTACTCTATTACAGGCATGGACCAACTTGGGCCCTCCCTCCAGGTGTTTTGGACTCCAACTTCCACAATTCCTAATAATCGGAAGACTGTTAGGAATTGTGGGAGTTGAGGTCCAAAACACCTGGAGGGCCCAAGTTTGCCCATGCGTGCTCTATTATTACTGTTATTACATTTTCATTATTTTAATCTATTATTATTATTGCATTTATTATTTCACTCTTTTTATTATTATTGGAAGGATGCGTAAGCACATTTACATTGAAGGAGGTTAGAATAATGGTTCAATCAGAGTTGGACAGTCTTATCTAAAATTACACTTTTATGTAAATATTCAAAAACATTTCACCCACTGATGCCTCAATTAATGTAATTTTATTGGTATCTATTTTTATTTTGAAATTTACCCATAGCTGCTGCCTTTCCCACCCTTGGCTTATACTCGAGGCAATACATTTCTCCAGTTTTTGTGGTAAAATTAGGTGTTGGCTTATATTCGGGTCGGCTTACACTCGAGTATATACAGTACATACATGTCCACTTATAAGGTTAAACAGAAATAGAGCTGCTTCTTTCATGCAGAAGGCAGATTGAAAATTTGCTTGACCTATGCTTTATCAATATTAATGGCAATCTCACTTGTGTGGGAAGTGCAGAATTTCTCCGAACAGAAGAGAAGGACATGTCTGGAGGTAGGGCATGCTGGAGATAGGGAAGAGATAAGGACATTGTGCTCCCAAATAAGACTTTTGCTCTTCCCAATGGCATTTTCCTCCAGCATTGCAGGAACATAACACTTCATTTAGGCCTTTACCTGCCCCTTTTCCAGCCAAAGAAAAGGGGCAGGTAAAGGACCGAGCTGTGGCACAGCTAGTTAGGAGCCAGCTGCATTAAATTACTACTGGCTGAGAGGTCATGGGTTCAAAGCCAGCCCAAACTGGAGTGAGCTCCTGGCCATTAATAGTCTAGCTTGCTGTTAACCTGTGCAGCCTGAAAGACAGGCTTCTCTTCTCCTTTTCCTCCCAATCTCCTTACTCTCAGTCGCAGAAGTCTGAAACCTACTAGGCACTAGAACTCACTGTAGTTGGTAAAAAAAGGAAAACGAAGTTGAAAATGTAGCAGTAGTGTAATTTTGAAAGCCAAGATTACTATGAAGGAGAAATGACGGGAAAAAGTGGCAACATCTTGAAAGGCGGTATTCCTAATGATGAAATTAATTTTAAAAATGCTATGCCAGGCTCATGACGCAGTATTTGGGGAGAGAAATGTCAATGCTCCATAAGAGACCTCCCATAAGAACACCCATTATTCCACGTAACTGAAACAGATCCCATCCCACATGTTTTTCTCTGCTTTCTCCTGTTTCTATGCGCATCGGGAGCTCAGAAAATACTTTCCAATTGGCTCCAGGTCCCCCACTTCCCTACACTTCATATACACTTCACAGACAAGGTATCATGAGTGAGAGGCGAAAGTCACCTTGCGTCAAATGATGGGACCTTTATCGTTTCATCTATGAACTGTTTTAAAGTGTGTGGGAAATTGGGGGGGGGGGGGGTTGCATGTGATGAAGTCCCTAGAGTGGTTGTGTGAGAAGGGATAGAAACAGAAAGGTGACAAATGGAAAATGGCATTATCTTGAAGAGTCTCTGCAAAGTTTAATGAATAAGGTAGAGCTACAGCACAATAAAAATATCCGAAAACATCCCTGCACAGTCTTTCTTAAGTTTCATATATAAAGCCTTTTCTGGTTCTGTTTGTACCATTTCTTGTGAGCGATGGGAGCTGTCAGCACAAACCATTGTCTTTTTGTGACTTTCCCTTAGCAATCTTTGGACAGCTCTAAATGACCATGGAATGGTATAAGACCTTTAACTGGTTGCTGTAGATACACTTTTTCCTCTGACTGTGTTTCTGGGGAAGTGGGACTCATACTCTCCAAATCTATTGTTCAAGATCTTTTGCAATATTCTTCTTTTCAACAGCAAGGAAAATCCCTATGAAAATCAAAAAAAAGATTTAAATGATTTAAATGAGGGGTCCTCTGCAGGGATTGCCGTGGATGTAGCGTACCTGGATAGATGCGGGGAATGCCGTGGTTGTAGCGTACCTGGATAGATGCGGGGAATGCCGTGGATGTAGCATACCTGGATAGATGCGGGGAATGCCGTGGATGTAGCGTACCTGAATAGATGCGGGGAATGCCGTGGTTGTAGCGTACCTGGATAGATGCGGGGAATGCCGTGGATGTAGCGTACCTGGATAGATGCGGGGAATGCCGTGGATGTAGCGTACCTGGATAGATGCGGGGAATGCCGTGGATGTAGCATACCTAGATAGATGCGGGGAATGCCGTGGATGTAGCGTACCTGGATAGATGCGGGGAATGCCGTGGATGTAGCATACCTGGATAGATGCAGGGAATGCCGTGGTTGTAACGTACCTGGATAGATGTGGGGAATGTCGTAGATATAGCATACCTGGATTTCAGTAAGGCCTTCAACAAGGTCCCCCATGACCTTCTGGTAAACAAACTACTCCAATGTGGGCTAGGCAAAACTACGGTGAGATGGATCTGTAATTGGTTAAATGGACGAACCCATTGGTGAACCCAGAGGGTGCTCACCAATGCTTCCTCTTCATCCTGGAAAGAAGTGACGAACGGAGTGCCACAAGCAGTGTTCCGTCCTGGGCCTGGTTGTGTTCAACATCTTTGTTAATGACTTAGATGAAGGCTTAGAAGGCAGGATCATCAAGTTTGCAGATGACACCAAATTGGGAAGGATAGCCAATACTCCAGAGGACAGGAGCAGGATTCAAAACGATCTTGACAGATTAAAGAGATGGGCCAAAACTAACAAATGAAGTTCAACAGGGACAAATGCAAGATACTCCACTTACGCAGAAAAAACGAAATGCAAAGATACAGAATGGGGGACAATGATGCCTAGCTCGAGAACAGTACGTGTGAAAAAGATCTTGGAGTCCTCGTGGACAACAAGTTAAACTTGAGCCAACAATGTGATGTGGCGGCAAAAAAAGCCAATGGGATTTTGGTCTTCATCAATAGGAGCATAGTGTCTAGATCTAGGGAAGTAATGCTACCCCTCTATTCCGCTTTGGTTAGACCACACCTGGAATATTGTGTCCAATTCTGGGCACCACAATTCAAGAGACATATTGACAAGCTGGAATGTGTCCAGAGGAGGGCAACTAAAATGATCAAGGGTCTGGAGTACAAGCCATATGAGGAGCAGCTTAAGGAGCTGGGCATGTTTAGCCTGAAGAAGAGAAGGCTGAGAGGAGATATGATAGCCATGTATAAATAGGTGAGAGGAAGCCACAGGGAGGAGGGAGCAAGCTTGTTTACTGCTACCCTGGAAACTAGGACACGGAGCAATGGCCTCAAAGTACAAGAAAGGAGATTCCCTCTGAACATGAGGAAGAACTTCCTGACTGTGAGAGCTGTTCAGCAGTGGAACTCTCTGCCTTGGAGTGTGGTGGATGCTCTTTCTTTGGAAGCTTTTAAACAGAGGCTGGATGGCCATCCGTCTGGGGTGATTTGAAAGCAATATTCCTGCTTCTTGGACTGGATGGCCCATGAGGTCTCTTCCAACTCTTTGATTCTATGATTCTGTGATTCTGTGATCCTCAAACTAAGGCCCAAGGGCCAGATACAGCCCTCGCTCAGGGTCAACCTAAATCTGAAATGACTTGAAAGCACACAACAACAACAACAACAAACCAAAAGCAGGCCCACACTGCCCATTGAAATAATAATGTTTATATTTGTTTAAAATGGTTCTTCATTTTAATTATTGTATTGTTTTTAAGTGTTTTTTTGCACTACAAATAAGAAATGTGCAATGTGCATAAGAATTCATTCATGTTTTTTTCAAATTATAATTTGGCCCTCCAACAGTTTGAGGGAGTGTGACCTGGCCCTCTGTTTAAAAAGTTTGAAGACCCCTGATCTAAACCTTGAAACACATTCAGATGAGTTCTAAAAGGGCAGATATAAAGTTAGTTTGGTTAGTGTGGAAGACTATGATCAAAGTCAATCAGAAGACATCTTTCTCCCTTGGTGCCTCTTAGCTTAGAGGTATCAAATAGAAGTAGTCTCCAATCTCATTTTGTAGGACACTTTATGAATACTGGAGTGAACAGAGGTCATATTTTCATGTCAATCACTTTGGAGCTGTGCCCAGAAGGAATCTGACAGATAATACCTGGAGGCTGACAGCGATCACAGAAACTAAGGTCATGTAGAGGGAGACATTTGATCTATCAGCCAAGAATACCATGAGACACTCTTTGACAGTGCCAAGCCATGATAATTGTTTTCAAGCAGGTGGTCCTCTTCTGGTAGTAATAAGCAGTACCATTCAAACTGGTGTTGATTTAGAAAACCACTTTATTTTTATAAATAAAAATAAAGTGGTTTACAGCTTTACTCAAATATTTCAAAATAATACGTGGAATAACACAGAGCTAACCCCAATGGCTATATATAAGAACAATCACTCAGTTTATTATTATTATTATTATTATTATTATTATTATTATTAGTTGTAGTAGTAGTAGTAGTTGCAGTGGTGTTAGAGAGCTAGTGTGATATAGTGGTTTAAGTATAGGATTTATACTGTAGAAGACCACAGTTCAAATTCCTGCTTAGTCCAAGGTGACACTCTTCCAGTCTTTGTTGTTGTTGTTCATTCTTTCAGTCATCTCCGACTCTTCGTGACCTCATGGACCAGCCCACGCCAGAGCTCCCTGTCGGCCGTCACCACCCCCAGCTTCTTCAAGGTCAGTCCAGTCACTTCAAGGATGCCATCCATCCATCTTGCCCTTGGTCAGCCCCTCTTCCTTTTGCCTTCCACTTTCCCCAGCATAATTGTCTTCTCTAGGCTTTCCTGTCTCCTCATGATGTGGCCGAAGTACTTCAACTTTGTCTCTAGTATCCTTCCCTCCAATGAGCAGTCGGGCTTTATTTCCTGGAGGATGGACTGGTTGGATCTTCTCGCAGTCCAAGGCACTCTCAGAACTTTCCTCCAACACCACGGCTCAAAAGCATCTATCTTCCTTCGCTCAGCCTTCCCTAAGGTCCAGCTCTCACATCCGTAGGTGACTACAGGGAATACCATGGCTTTGACTATGCGGATCTTCTTTGCCAGTGTAATGTCTCTACTCTTTACTATTTTACTATTTCTTCCAGTCTTAGGGGAAGGCAATAGATCTTGTTGACGTAGAACTTGTCAACAAAACCCTCGGATAGGGTTGCCATGGAACCAGAGTGGAGTAGTGATTTTAGTGTTGAACTACAATTCCAGAGAAGAGGTTTTGATCCCTGCTCAGTCATAAAAACCCACTGGGTGATCTTGTATGAGTCATACACTTAGCCACAGAAAACCTGTGATACGGTCGGCATAAGTCAAAAATCACTTGAAAGCACATAACAACAAAGGATGCTATAAGTCAGAATCACCTTTAAGGTTGAGTCAGAATCAACTTGAAGCTGGGATGTTAGAATTTACAGTATTTATTTTATTTACAGTATTTTACCCAGCCCTTTTCACCCTGAAGGGACTCAGAGTGCCTTATAGAATGCACTTACGGCAAACATTGCCAATTATGCAATACAATTAACAAGGACAGACAACACAAACAGAGGCAAAGGCAGATTTTCCCATCTTATTTCCGGTATCTCGGAGACTGTGCTCGACTCCAGCCATGGGAGGTACTGTCGCTCCATCTTCCATGCCAAGGAGCTTCCTCCGATTGCTGTCCTTTTGAGGGTGCTTTTATTACCTCTCTGCTAAAAGGAGTACCTATTTTATCTACTTGCATTTCTGCGTTCAACCTGCTGGGTGAGCAGGTGAACTGGGGCTAATGGTGGGTGCTCATCCCGCCCAGGCTTGAACTGCTGACCTTCTGATCAGCAGGATTTTTCTGCAGCACAGTGTTTTAGCCTGCTGTGCTAAGCCCAGGTCCTTGAGAATTTAGATTGCACAGAAGCTGAGGGATAAAAGGAAGTCAACTTTTCGCCAGGTGAAGGGAAAGTACAACTTATAGGCTCCACTCCCAATGTCTTGTTTTTTTTTAAAAAAAACTTACTTTAAATGTCAAAATGTTGCTTGTGTCTTCTAGGACAAAGCTTCTTAAACTATGGGTTGCAACAACCAATGGGGCCACTGTAGCTTAATGTGGGAGGGGGGGGGGGGTCGCAAAAATCTGGCAACAGTAAAAGGTTTCTTCTAATCAAGGTTAAAGAAGAAAGGACAAAAGCTGGGTTGCAGCTAAACATTAAAAAAAACCAAGACTATGGCAACAAGAATGATTGACAACTGGAAAATAGAGGGAGAAAACGTGGAGGCAGTGACAGACTTTGTATTTCTAGGTGCAAAGATTACTGCAGATGCAGACTGCAGCCAGGAAATCAGGAGACACTTACTTCTTGGGAAGAGAGCAATGACCAATCTCGATAAAATAGTGAAGAGTAGAGACATCACACTGGCAACGAAGATCTGCATAGTTAAAGCAATGGTATTCCCCGTAATTACCTACGGATGTGAGAGCTGGACCTTAGGGAAGGCTGAGCGAAGGAAGATAGGTGCTTTTGAACTGTGATGTTGGAGGAAAGTTCTGAGAGTGCCTTGGACTGTGAGAAGATCCAACCAGTCCACACTTCAGGAAATAAAGCCTGATTGCTCGTTGGAGGGAAGGATAGTAGAGGCCAAGATGAAGTACTTTGGCCATATCATGAGAAGAGAGGAAAGCTTGGAGAAGACAATGGTGCTGGGGAAAATGGAAGGAAAAAGGAAGAGGGCCCGACCAAGGGTAAGATGGATTAATGGCATCCTTGAAGTGTGTTAATAATAATAATAGTAATAATAATAATAATAATCTGGAAAACACAGATCATGTTTAATCTTGGATGCTAAGTAGATTCAGCCCTGTTTAGTACCTGGATGGGAAAGCACCAGTGAATACCAGGTACTATAGGCTAGGTTTAAGTGGAAGGAACTGGCAAAACTGCTTTTGCAAATTCCTTGCTTAAGAAAACCTTATAAAATTAATCAAGTCACCATAGGTTGGCTACCAGCTTGAAGGCACCCACACACACATGGATAAATATCACTTTGAACACTACATTGCAAGTATGATGAAGTATTTGTATTTTTGGAGCAGGTATTAGAACAATTTAAGACAAAACAGCTTAGTTGGCGGCAGCAAAATGTATCAATCTAATGTATGAAGGTTTTAATGGGAAGTCAGAAGCATTTGTTCATAGTACACTCAGTCCCTAGAAACAAATTGAAGCTTTGATACACCAATGTCTCCCTTGTCACACCCATCAGAAGGAGTAGCTGTGTGAATCTCTCCCTCCATCTGAGCCAGTGCAAACCTGTGCAAAGCCTTCTTAATCAGAACTGTGCAAGGTTTAGTGTGCCCAGGATGTGCAAAATGTGTATATTCTTTTCTGCTTATCCTGTTTTGCATCTCAGGATAGCTTGCGGGTTTTCAATACATGATTGTGCTTTGGAAAAATACAACAGTATATTGGCCTTTGTGTGGAAAGTTCTTCCTCTGCCAAGGTGGACAGCCTCTCAAATTGGATCTGGCTCTTGCCAGATGATAGTCCCCCTGAGTTTCTCTAGTGCCATTATTTTACAGAGAGAAGCTGGTTGCCCAGGTGATACTGACTCATCCTACACTGGGAAAGCGTGCCAGAGAGACTCTGCTGGGCCACAAAGTGGTAAAGCAGGGATGGCATTTCAAAACTGTAAAGTGCATATTTGCACCACCACATGTCCTCGGAGAGTCTGTGCCCAAATACTGATCAGACAAATTCAGCTTTTCGAACTCTAGCAAAAACCGCACGGGTAGTATTGGATTTTCCATTAAATCCACTGAAGAAGAGGCTGTCTGTCTGGATTGGTGATGAAGGAAGGAAGCGTGAGTCAGCCACAGCAGCCCAGAGTCTGGGTGATGGGAAAGAGACAACAGGCCCATCACTTGTAGAATTAATGGAGTAGCTGACCCTACTGGGACATAACACTGCGCAGTGTAGATGAGACAAAATAATGGCGTGCGGAGGAGGGAGAAAGTTATCTGCTATCTAGAGTTTTGAAAAGCTGGTTTTTGGACTATAGTTTCTAATAAGGGATACTGGAATTATATGGAAAGACAGACAGTCCCCACGGTACAAACAAGATAGGTTCTGTAGGTTTAAGTTTAATTTGTATGTAAGTTAGAACATGGAAAAGGAATTAAAAAGAAAGAAGAAAAGTTACTTCCACAAGAAGAAATGAAATTTTGGACAGATGATATGTAAAAGCTGTGGCTTGGGAGGGGAGCACAGTGGTGAGGGATAGATAATATGTATAAGCAGAAAAATAACAGTAGATGCCAAAAGTTAAAGTATTGTAGGTTGTATTGAATAATATGTATCTGCTGTAAAATAAACAATGTATAACAAATGTGTTGAACTATTTTATATATATATATATATATATATATATATATATATATATATATTTAAAGTATGTAAGTTAGACATGTACATTTTAAAAACTGAACTCTGTCCAAAAATATATAAGCCTTGGATAGCATACAAAAAGGCTAACACTCCTGTGGTGTTTTTTTTTGTTTGTGTGTTTTTTGTTTTTTGTTTTTTTTTTTTGCTATCTGTGCCGCTGTTCAGAAGATTTCACCTCACTTTCTGTCCTTGTGATAATTGCACTTTTAAAAAATTGGTTTGCTGTGGGGACAAGTGTGCTGTCGCGCGCTGGGCCTATAGCAATTGGCTTTTGAACAGGACGTGCTCTTTGTGCCCAGCGGGAAGCCTGGGTGCCTCGGATGAGAGGCCCTATGGGTTTTCCTATACAAAGTCTTTAGAAGCCTAAAAGTTTAAAAAAGTTCTTTATTATTGCTTAGATCTTCAACAAACAATCTTAGATCTTCAACAATTCAAGCAAATGCTTCTTAACTTGTCTACAATGGACAGGCAACTTGCTTGGAGAACTATTTCTTTCCTTTACAAGGAAAACCCTTTTTGGCCCTTCCCTGGGCAATCTGCTTTCTAGGCTTTGCTGGTGTGGGCCCTACTCCCGGCTCCAAATTGCTTCTTGGGTACCCAAGTAGACCTACCAGCCAAGGCTCTGAAGAATTTCCAGCTGGAGTCCTTAGGATTTTTCCCACGAAAGTTGCAGGTCCGTTTCTCCAACCCCAACAAGGGTTGTGCTGTAAAGCGTTTCTCTTAAAAGCCTTTCTTTAGAGACTGTTCTTAAAGCTGTGAGGCTGTAAATTCCCCAGCTAGAGCTTTTGGGACTGTTTTCCTCCGGACTTTGTAAGAAACGAAGCTTCTCTACAGGTAGAAAACTTTCATGTCCTGTAGCTGAGCTTCCAACTGTAAGACTGAACTAAAATGGTTCCCTTTCCCTCCTGAACCTGGGAAAAAGGGCAGAACTAAAACTTAACGATGATAGACAGGTGGCTAGCCCTATGACTGCAGCCTAGCGGGAACCATCCAACTGCAAAATGCATGGCCACAACAAGCACATGCAAACGCTCAAAGAATGAAAGAGAGTTTGGAGCTCCTGGTACAGCCATACCAGCACAACGAGGATTGGTGATAAAGCTTGGCTGAGACATCTTTCCCCCATGATAACTCTTTCAGGAGTGAATTTCCCTTCCAAAGTGGAGATTCTCTCACTTCCTGTTGTTTCACCTTCATTCTTAGCTATGAGTCGTTTGTAAGTCGGATATTTGTAACTCGGGGACTGTTTGTAGGTAACTTATCTCAATTTTATATGAATTCTCCATAGAAATTTGGTCCAATGAGATGGTGTTAGGGAGGTAACAGTGGTGTCTGCTTGATAAATGACTACCATACAAACGTCATCCACAGAGCACCAAAAGACGCAGGGAATAACAGCCAACATGCCACTGAGATTGGCTGCCATTCTTTGTCTTCAAATAGGTAAGCATTTAATTTTCTCCCCTGCTACTTTGTGCCTTGAAGTCATGTGTGCCAACCCATATGTTTGTGTTAGCAACCTTGTAAGTGATCAAGAAGGTCCTCTGTCATACTGTGCTGGAGGCAGCTGTGCTATTAATTTCTGTGAAATTACTAGAGCAGGGGTAGTACATAACATTACCTACTTACATAAAAGAAGTGAAACTAGGTATCTCATCTGTGACTTCTTTCCTTGGTGACAGTGTACCCTAAAAGGAAGAACTAGCTTGAGATGTAATCATAGAATCATAGAATCATAGAGTTGGAAGAGACCTCATAAGCCATCCAGTCCAACCCCTTGCCAGAAAGCAGGAAAATTGCATTCAAATTGCCACTGACAGATGGCCATTCAGCCTCTGTTGAAAAGCTTCTAATGAAGAAGCCTCCACCACACTCTGGGGCAGAGAGTTCCACTGCTGAACAGCTCTCACAGTCAAGAAGTTCTTCCTAATGTTCAGATGGACTCTCCTTTCTTGTAGTTTGAAGCCATTGTGTGGAGGGGTTAGTGTTTTTGGAGTGTGTGTGTATGATTAATGTACAAGATGGAAAATAGCACATACACACCCTTCACACACTGGCACATGAATACATATGTCAACAAATCACTCTCACGCACTCTCACACTTCCTCCTCACTTCTCTGTAACTAGGGTCAGTCAGAAGTGAAAGAAGAGAGGTTCCCTGCACCTTTCATGGTGGTTCAAGTAAAGCTCTTTCAACAAATGGAAGCTGCACTAGGCAGGCCCGTAGCCAGGATTTCGTTTCGGGGGGGGGGGGGGGGCTAAAAAGAATTTCAGGGGGGGGTTTCAGGGGGGGCTGAGTTTCGAGGGGGGGCTGAGTCTGAGTGAAAGAGGGTCTAGCCTAGCAAACCTTTTGTATCATTACCCCAATACCCCCATGCATATGGGATATATTGAGTATGGTGATCAGATCATGATATGAATAAACATAACAGTTTAAATAATGCACCAGTAAGGCCTTTTCGCGAACCACCATGAGAATTTCGGGGGGGGCTGAAGCCCCCCGAGCCCCCCCCCCCCCCCCTGGCTACATGCCTGGCACTAGGTAAAGTCTTCTTGTCACACTACTCCTAACGATTCAGAAGCCATCTCTTACTTGCACTGCAGGCTGCTGTCCTTTTCACCAATGATATCCAATGCATTAATTCTCCTTCCCTGGCAATGCTTTTCTAGCATTTCAAGGCAATCTAAAGTAGTAGCAGTTTCAAAAGAAGTAAAACTAGGTATCTCATCAGATGGGGTGAATTCAGCATCCTAGGACACTTTCACCTCCATTTAGAAGATGGAGCGCCACAGTGGACATCACACAATGTTGTGTAAGTTCTGGCGGAGGCCCTGCGCCCAATCTGCTTGGTGTGTTATGCTGGCTCAAATGAAGGGAGCAGCAGGATGAATCATCGCCCCGCATGCAGCTCCCTCTCAGCGATACTTTTCCTATCATAGGGGAAAAGCGTTACCCTCCTGGCGAGGCCCCTTGCTGGTTCCAATGGATTCATCCGATTCACCCCATTACTCCCTCTTTCCTCCCAGATGAACACTTCACCTGGCCTTCATGATGAGGCTGCCAGTCATCTTGTGGTCAACACTTAGGGAGTTTACAGAGATTGGCTGAAGGCCTAATTTTACTTCTGTCTATACCTTGCAAAGGCATTCAACACAGTGCATCACAGTGCTCTCTGGACCATCCTCCAAAAAATCGGGTGCCCTGACAAATTTGTGAACATCCTGCGACTCCTCCATGATGACAAGATGGCAACAGTCTTGGACAGCAATGGCTCCCAAAGTGACCCATTTAAGGTGGAATCAGGTGTCAAACAGGTATGTGTTATTGCCCCAACCTTATTCTCCATCTTCATCGCTATGATACTTCATCTTGTTGATAGGAAGCTTCCCACCTGAGTGGAAATCATCTATCAGACAGATGGCAAGCTATTTAACCTCAGCAAACTGAAAGCCAAAACCAAGGTTACAACAACATCTGTTATAGAACTCCAGTATGCTGATGACAATGTCATCTGTGTGCATTCAGAAGAAGACCTTCAAGCCACTCTAAGCACCTTCGCAGAAGCGTACGAGAAGCTCGGCCTGTCATTAAACATTAAGACAACCAAGGTGCTCATCCAGAAGTCACCAGCCAATCCCTCTCCAATGCCAGAAATACAGCTTAATGGTGTAACATTAGAAAATGTTGACCATTTCCGCTACCTTGGCAGCCACCTTTCCTCAAAAGTCAACATTGACACTGAAATTCAACACCACCTGAGCTCTGAGAGTGCAGCATTTTTCTGAATGAAGCAGAGAGTGTTTGAGGACTAGGACATCCGTAGGGATACCAAGGTGCTTGTTTATAAAGCTATTGTCCTCCTAACCCTGCTATATGCCTGCGAGACGTGGACTGTCTACAGACGTCACATGCAACTCTTGGAATGATTCCATCAGCGCTGCCTCCTGCAAATCTCTTGGGAAGACAAGCAGACAAACGTCAGCGTGCTGGAAGAAGCAAAGACCACCAGCATTGAAGCGATGGTCCTCTGCTATCACCTCCGCTTGTCCAGCCACGTTGTCTGAATGCCAGACCACCACCAAGATGCAGATCAAGAATAGGGCTCCACAGTCACGTACAGACCCACCGCCAGGATACTACACTTGGAGGACCATCATCCTCGGACTACGAGGGATTGCCTAAGTAAGTACGTATACCCCATCCCTCTATTTCTTTACACAGTCCATGTAACTGTATACATTCTGTGGTGAGTTCTTTATACTTCAGCACCCACACTATGTGCCATAATGATTTGTCCACAAGGTGACTTCAACTTTGCTATATATGTTACATTATGTGAGACCACCACTCACTCCATGGTGGTACTAAACACCAGACAATTTAGTGGCATTTTAAAGATTTATAGAACATACCGGTAATCACTACTGATATGCCTTTAATGTGCCATAAATTCCAGCCCCTACATTAAGGACATGGTAAACAATTAAACACTTGATAGGAATCTCAGCATTTTGTCAACATGGTACAGTGGTTGGAGCATTGCGCTACAATTCTAGAGACCAGAGTTCGAATCCCTGCTTGGCCATGCAAATGCTCTGATAGATCTTGGGAAAATCACAACCTCTAAGCCTCCAAAGAAGGCAAAGGCAAACCCCCTCTGAACAAATCTTGTCAAGAAAAACATGATAGGTTTGCCTGAAGGTTGTCTTAAGTCAAAAATGACTTGAAGATTCACAACAAAAACAACCGAAATCTCAAGTGTGAAATATGTCGTGTAAGACCTGTGGGCCAGCAATACAGTCCTTTATGCACAGAATAGCCACAATGGTACCTTTTCAGCAAAGTCTCTACTGTGCTTTCAGCAGATAAGGGAGAAAGTTTTCCTTTTCAGATAGCAGGCCTCCAAATCCCCATGCCAGTATGGCCACTTATCACACTGACAAGAAGAATTGGAGAGATGTCCAAAAACAAAACCAAGGAAATTTCCCCAAGCTCTGGAATGAAAAGAAACAATAACTCGTTTTTCCCATCCAGTGCCATCTGCCTTGAGAGAGACAAACAAGGTGTGTAGGGAGAAGATGGATGGGCTGCACATGATACTCCCCACACACCTCTGCCATGTCTCATTTCTTCAGAGCAAGCCAGATACATAGAAATGAGATCTATTATCAACTAGTTTCTGTTTTCAATCCTTTGGACAAATTTAGCTTCTTCTGTGCCAGTTTGTTCCAGAAGTTTGCTTTTCAGTTTAAGCTTATTCATACCAAAAAAATGAAGAAGAATGTGTCAAGAGCTGGAATGTGTCCAGAGAAGGGCAACTAAAATGATCAAGGGTCTGGAGAACAAGTCCTATGAGGAGCGGCTTAAGGAGCTGGACATGTTTAGCCTGCAAAAGAGAAGACTGAGAGGAGACATTATAGCTATGTATCAATATGTGAGGGGAAGTCACAGGGAGGAGGGAGCTGCCCTGGAGACTAGTATGTGGACCAATGGCTTCAAACTACAGGAAAGGAGATTCCACCTGAACATTAGGAAGAACTTTCTGACTGTGAGAGCTGTTCAGAAGTGGAACTCTCTACCATGAAGTGTGGTGAAGGCTCCTTCCATGGAGGCTTTTGAACAGAGGCTGGATGGCCATCTGTTGGGGGTGCTTTGAATGTGATTTTCCTGCTTCTTGGCAGGGGGTTGGACTGGATGGCCCATGAGGTCTCTTCCAACTCTATGATTTTATGCATGACTAACAGGAAACATGACAATCAGGGTATTGCTGAGGAGAATCACATTCAAAACCCTACCCAACCAAGACCTGTTCATGGATGATTTTATCTTAGTTCAATCAACTTCACAGGACTATTGTGAAGCTAAGGCAGGCATGGGCAAACTTCTTTTGGCCTAGGGCTGCATTGTGGGCCCAACTGAGAGGGCTGGGCCCAGAAAGAGGACAGCCGGGCACACACTGGGTGGGATGAACCCAGGAAGGAGAGGGCCTGTGAGAGGATGAAGCCAGGAGGGAACATGGCAGGGCCTGGGTGATCCTCAGGTTGTCCTCCTGACATAAGGATGGATCTGCTTACCCCATCATTATGCCAGGAGGAAAACAAAACATCTGCCGACTGTCCTGATCCTCCTACCCCAATTTTCAGACTGTCCTCTTGACTTTATGCCGGGAGGAGAGTGAGACAGGCAATGCCAAGAGCACTCTGGAGGGCTGTCAGCTACTGTGTGCCTTCATCAGGCCATTCTCTCAGCATAAGGATGCGGCAGCTCGCTCCATCCTTATGCTGGGAGGAGGGTGAGACATGCGATGGCTGAGAGCACTCCAGAGAGCTCTCAGCTGCTGCGTCCCTTCCTCCCCTGCCCTTCCTGCATAAGGATATGGTGAGCCACTGTGTCCTTATGCCAAGAGGACAGGGAAAATGAGGAGGGTCTCAGGTAAGTGCCCAGGGGGCCGCATCCATCCCCCAGGCCTTGGTTTGCCCATGCCTGAGCTAAAGGGTAAGAAGAAACAATGTACACTGCTCCATATGGAGAACTAACAATATTTTTATCGGGATGTTGTAGGTTTTTTCGGGCTATATGGCCATGTCATATAGCCCCCCAAAAACCTACAACAACCCAGTGATTCCGGCCATGAAAGCCTTCGACAATATGTTTATCAGTGTACCAGAATGGGGCTTTTTTATTATTATTATTTGTTGTGTCAGGGCAACCAGTCAATTATATTACATTTCTAACAGAACAAAGCAAACAAACAGACAAAATACAAAATTCGTGAGTTTGGTAGTTGATTAAATGTCCTTTGACCAGTAGTTGGCCACTTGGAGTGCTTCTGGTGTTGCTGCAAGAAGGTCCTCCATTGTGCATGTGGCAGGGCTCAGGTTGCATTGCAGCAGGTGGTCAGTGGTTTGCTCTTCTCCACACTCGTATGTCGAGGATTCCACTTTGTAGCCCCATTTCTTGAGGTTGGCTCTGCATCTCGTGGTGCCAGAGCGCAGTCTGTTCAGCGCCTTCCAAGTTGCCCAGTTTTCTGTGTGCCCAAGGGGGAGTCTCTCATTTGGTATCAGCCATTGGTTGAGGTTCTGGGTTTGAGCCTGCCACTTTTGGACTCTCCCTTGCTGGGGTGTTCCAGCGAGTGTCTCTGTAGATCTTAGAAAACTATTTCTAGATTTAAGTTGTTGACATGCTGGCTGATACCCAAACGGGATGAGCTGGAGATGTCTCATTAAGAGCCACATCCACTGTTTTAGTGTGGTGAGATGTGTTCCACACTGGGCATGCATACTCAGCAGCAGAGTACCACAGCGCAAGGGCAGATGTCTTCACTCTGTCTGGCTGGTGATCCCCAGGTTGTGCCAGTCAGCTTTCGTATGATATTGTTTCTAGCACCCACTTTTTGCTTGATATTCAGGCAGTGCTTCTTGTAGGTCAGAGCACGGTCCAGAGTGACTCCCAGGTATTTGGGTGCGCTGCAATGCTCCAGTGGGATTCCTTCCCAGGTAATCCTCAGAGTTCGGGATGCTTGTCTGTTCTTAAGGTGAAAGGCACATGTCTGTGTTTCTGATAAGTTGGGGATCAGCTGGTTTTCCCTGTAATAGGCAGTAAGAGCACCTAGAGCTTCGGAGAGCTTCTGTTCTACCATCTCAAAGCTCCCTGCGTGAGCGGTGATGGCATGATCATCAGCATAGATGAAACTCTCTGTCCCTTCTGGCAGTGGCTGGTCATTTGTGTAGATGTTGAACTGGTGAGTGGGGCTGGTACCATGTATGTCTATTGCCTACAACTCTTTCTTTCTTTCTTTCTTTCTTTCTTTTATTTCTTTCTTTCTTTCTGTTCATGAGCCACACCTTTGAGAAGCATTGATGTACGCTATCCTGAGTTCCTAGGAAAAAGTGTAGATTATAAATGAAATTAAGAAGAGTAATTTCAACAAAGCCAATGGTGACAGAAAAAGACAAAGTAGGAGCAAACACTGGCCAAGAAAGGCAAAGAGTACTTAATTTGGACCTCAGCCCTGCCCCACAGTTGGTTTGCTGAAATCAAGATGGCTTTCATGGCAGTGATGTGTCTGATTAATGTGTTTGTGCCAATACAGAGAAAAGAATGAGAGCAACATTGGGGAAAAACAAATCTTTCTGGATGTTCTTGAACTGCCGCTCCCATTACTCCTCCCCTTTAGCTGTGCTGAGGAGGGCTGATGGAAGCTATAGTCCCATCACACCTTGCGGAGGATGTCTTCCCACTCCCTGCTGCTGCTTCTTTCCAGCTGGGAATGAATTAAATCTCAAGTATGCCATGTTGGGGGAGGAACAGGAGAAGGAAGAAGGGGAGGCAGCCTGATTTAAGTATCTTGATCTGCAATATGCCAACATGCTGGATTTTTTCCCGACACCAGATGTGGGTGGGATGATGGTCTTCATGCTACGTCTACCACAAATGTAGTTGCTGCAAACACTCATCCTCTGATGGAATTATACCACTCTAAGAGAAATGTTTGTTTTTTTTCTAAGAGATTTTATAACCTTATTAACATTCCTTGTAAGTAAGCTATGGGAACCAGGAAGGCAGCCAGAGGGGTGGAAGACAGAGCATGCAGTGTTGTGCTACAAAACAGGAATTTCCCTTCTAGGCTTGATGGTTTGCTTTGGTGGAGGCGAGCTTTCTGTAAGGCATGGTGTGGTCCGTCTACCTTAAACTAATACTGCTATATTTAGCATTTACATTTATTGCCAGTAGGTTAGAAATTCACTTGCCCAGGTCGAGCATTGCCGTGTCAAACGAGGAAACATTTTCTTTGCCACTGGACTTGGACTCTGTTAGAACACACAATCTAAAGTGTTAAGCAAATAATAAATTTTATGTTATGTTTTCTTTTGTTTGCAATAGTGATATAAAACAGTCTGGCATGAAACCGAGAAACGGTTTGCTAGACATTGTGCAGAGCACACGACTGATGTGAGGACTTACGTCCCTTTTGGCTGTTCGTGATAGAAACGGGCGAGGTGGGAGGAGGCAACCTCTGTTTTGCCACTGTACATACACTCTGCAGGGAACTGCTGCCAAACAAGGCCTTCTGGCAAGGGCAGCCTTTATTATTTGAAGAGTCCATGCTTCAAACAACATAGGTTCATACATCGCTGAAGATATTACAAGCAGTGTATTAAAAGTTTGTGAAGAAATCCTAATTCCAGTTATTTTTGGTATAGAGTATACAAGTCAAAATAGGGCTGCAGGGACACAGTGGGCTAAACCGCTGAGTTGCTGAACTTGTTGACCGGAAGGTCGTCAGTTTGAATCTGCAGGACAGGGTGAGCTCCCATTGCTAGCTCCAGCTTCTGCCAACCTAGCAGTTCAAAAACATGCAAATATGAGTAGATAAATAGGTACCGCTCCGGCGGGAAGGTAACAGCACTCCATGCAGTCATGCTGGCCACATTACCTTGGAGGTGTCTATGGACAATGCCAGCTCTTTGGCGTAGGAAGGGAGATGAGCACCAACCCCCTGAGTCGGAATCAACTAGACTCAATGTTGAGGGGAAACCTTTACCTTTACATAAGTCAAGAGAGGTCTAGCTATGTTGACATTGATTCAGCCCTGACACAAACTTGCATACAAAATAGCATCTTAAAACATCATTGATTTTTCAGCCAGTTACTGAACACTTTGGCCAGTCTAAGACATCATTTAAGATTATAATGAGCCTTGAGCAATGAGGCAAGGAGGTTACTTGTACTACTTAATGAAATTAACTACATGTCAGATGGCCTCTAAATGTCATAACCTCCGATTAATTTGCACCCTAAACACATTATATAGAAAAAGACTCCCACTGACTTCATCTAAATGGGCTTTTATATAAATTATGACTAGGGTATCAATAATGACTTGCAGCTTAAACAAAGTGCAAAGAGGATAAATAAGAGATGAGGTTTGTGTTCCTCGGGAAATGATAATTCAGACATACCTAAGACAACACAGTATAACAATGACCATGTTATATGGAGGGTATTACCATGCAAACCAACTGTCACTAACCAGTCTCACAAGGACAGTCTATATATTACCCTATGAATTGGTTATAGCATTCCAGGTGAAATAATAAAGGATAAATCCCTACTTCTGATAGTGATCTATATACATTTTGCTGCTGCCTGTTAGATATTATGGTTTTATTTATTTTTTCTTTAAATATATTGCTTATATTGGTATCTGTATCATTGGTATTTTGTTGTTACAGATGACAATGTTATTCTATTCTGTAAATCTTTTAGCCACTTGTTGGCCTTTAGCTGGCAAATAATGGAAGAAGGAGGTGAAGTTGGGACCATATTTTTCGAAAAGAAAGAAAATAAAAAGTGATCAGTGGAAAGCACTTGTCTATGAGAATAATCCACCAAGAGCAGTATTTGGATAATCTTCTGTCTGGATATATACACACACACACACACACACACACACACACACACCATATATTCCAGCATATAAGACGACTGGGCGTATAAGACGACCCCCAACTTTTCCAGTTAAAATATAGAGTTTGGGATATAATCACCGTATAAGACTACCACTTTTTCAACACACACCAAATTTTTTTTTAAAGCATCGTATTTGATTTCAATATGGTTTTCCTATTACTGTACCTCCTTCTCTGCCTCTCAGATCACGCACATGCACACCTGCAACATGTCACTGCAGTCTTCAGGAGCGAGATCTGAGAGGCAGAGGAGGAGCTACGGTAATAGGATACAAGGGCGGGCCAGACAGGTAAAAGAGGTGTGTTTTTTGGGCCCAGAGCCACTCTCTTTTTTCCCATACACCAGGTGCCCCAGATGCCTGCAGCTTTCTCCGCCCTTCACTTACACCTTCCCGGTGAGGCGCCCCTTCACCTCACCATCGGGACCGCATTAAGTCCACGAATCCTGATGAGTGGATTTTCTTCTACCGTACTTGTACAGCGTCGTCCTTAATGCTTTCATACAGTCGCTGCATACGGCAGGGATGCAGCCACTGCCATTTTTGAGCTCCCCCCACAATATGCAGAAACCATAGATTCTCCAATCCGGATTGGAAGTTTTAGTACCCGCTCAATAAGACGACTCCTGGCATATAAGACAACTCCTGCATATAAGATGACTCCCATGCGTAAGGC
This sequence comes from Anolis sagrei, assembly GCF_037176765.1. Lineage (NCBI taxonomy): Eukaryota > Metazoa > Chordata > Lepidosauria > Squamata > Anolidae > Anolis > Anolis sagrei. The sequence continues at coordinate 181,339,971 of NC_090022.1, forward strand.
CACTCCAGTGTATAAGACTACCTCCTAGTATAAGACTACTCCCGCATATAAGACGACTCCTGCGTATAAGACGACCCCTGACTTTTGAGAAGATTTCCTTGGGTTAAAAAGTAGTCTTATACACCAGAATATACTATACACACACACACACACACACACATACACACATACAGTAGAATCTTGCTTATCTAACCTTCACTCATCCAATGTTCTATATTATCCAACGCAGTCTGCCTCCCAACCGGACCCACAGCTGTTTCAATACATTGCGATGTTTTGGTGCTAAATTCATAAATACAGTGATTACTACATAATGTTACCGTGTATTAAACTACTTTTTCTGTCAATTTGTTGTAAAACATGATGTTTTGGTGATCAATTTGTAAAATCATGACATAATTTTATGTTTAATAGGCTTTTTCCCAATCCCTTCTTATTATCCAACATTTTCGCTTATCCTATGTTCTGTCAGCCCATCTATATTGGATAAGCAAGATTCTACTACCTACCTGATGGATAAGCAATACTCTACTATCTGTCTATCTGATCTATCTGTGTCAAGACCCAGAAGCCTTAAACAATGCCAGACACAAAATAAAGGTTCAAACACAGCTTTATTGCATACAAATAGACCTAAAATGCACTTAACATCAGTGCTGAAGGTCTCAGGAGTGATTTGGCATCAAAAAGAAGTCGTTACAAGAAACAAAAATATAATCCGGATTATAGCGCTGCTTTATAATCCGGGTTAAACAAAAGGTGAAGCAAACTGCTTGAAAATCGAAATGGCTCAAAAACACAGTCACAGAAGCAGGAAAAACGTAGTTTCAAAACTAAGAAATGTTTCAGTCACAAAGATATTAAAGTTCAAAGTCCAGAAAAGCCAAGAGCGGAGTCAAACCGGTCCGTGGTCAATCCGTTGGAAAACAAGGCTGGAATGCTGGAATCACCGAAGAAACAGAGGTTCAGGAACACACGAAGCTGTAGCCCAGGACTCAAGGTTGAAAGTTGACAGCACAAAGAATTATGTCCTATAAAGACACTTTGCCTTCTGCGACTAGATGAGCAAACAGAACCCACTTTTATCTCAAAGATCTTCCTCAGAGCTTGATGAGCTCCCCATCCTCTCGTCATCACTATCAGCTGCCCCCAAGCCTGCAGCTGAGTGCCCATCCCTCCATCTCTGCCAATTAATGTCAGGGTTCAGATCCTGCCAAGTGTCACCTGGCTGCCAGTCCCCAGTGAACCCCTTAAACTCCTCGCTAGAGGTGGGCTGATTACAAATTTCCCTTATTTGCTACACACGGGTCCAATTCAATTCCTCCTCCTCCATATCACTCCCAGACCCAGAACTACTCTCAAATCCCAGGAAGTCTTCCTCGTCAGTTGGTGCACTAAGTATTTCCCAAATACGTTTCCTTTGTAATTCCCCCTCAGACTCCGGCTCGCGAGCAGCCCTCTTTACACCTCTGCTCACCTCCCCATCCCCCATCTCGTAATCTGAGAAGCCTGGAAACGTGTCAGTATCACTCGGAGCCATAATGATTTCCCTAATGTGCTGACGCTGCTGTTCTCCCTCCGACTCCTGAGTAGACCTTTCCACTCTGATCTAGGAGTAGCAACTCCGTCAACACGCTGAACTACAACAATCTATTGATGGCGAGACAACTTCTGACTGTTACTTGACAGAAGTATTAGATATACTGAAAAACGTTTATGCTTTTCTGTACAAAAGCAAATTTTGAAAACTTTCTTTGGCTGCCCTATGGCCCTACATGTTTTTAAAAGCAGTTCACCCAAAAGTATTGAAAAATAGAACAGAGGAAAAGGGATTTTTTCTGATTTGTGCAGAGTTTGACAAAGTTGAATTTCAACCATATAAATATGTTGTCTTTCATTAGAGTTGTAGGTTTTTAATTAATGATATTACCATTTTCAAGGCACCTTATTAAATGACATCACCCTATGACACTGTAATGGATTGTCAGGTTTTAGCTCTAAAATTTCAGAGCCAGGGATCCTCTTGATCTGGGTGCCTACAACCTATCAAGTATCCAGAGTTCTTACAACAGCACTTAAAGAAAGCAGGTGTTGTTGCCGAGATACCGAGACTCAGATATAGGAAGCGTTCCTATAATATTGCTGAAGGAAGACCTGAGATACTGTTACAGCCCTCTCCTTATACGAAGTAAGTCTTGCTTATTTCTGTTGACTTTGCACTTCATTGCAAGCATATTTCTGATAACACTCCTTCCCCGATATGAGAAAGTTGCACCTTGTATTGTTTTCCAAATAACTACAACAATTCTAGCCTTAGACGATAGAGAGCTGTAGCACAAAGAAGTGTCATTACTTGACCTAATCGAAGGTATGTTCAGTGCAGGGAGGAGAGATGTTTATTTATTTATTTTTGTCTCATTACACTTAGCTCCCAGCTAAATTTAGACTCTCTAGATAGTATCATGCTACAGACATGGATTAAATGACCAACTCAGTTATATTTACAAAATGGGAGCAGTCTCATGAAGTACACTAAACTAGGTAAACATGCTTTTAACAATACCAGCCAGTTCGAAATAAAGACGTGTTGTACCCCACTTTTTTTTTGGTTGTGTCAGGAGCAACTTGAGAAACTGCAAGTCCCTTCTGGTGTGGCCATCTGCAAGGACGTTGCCCAGGGGACACCCGGATGATTTGATGTTTTTATCATCCCTGTGGGAGGCTTCTCTCATGTCCCCGCATTAGGAGCTGGAGTTGATAGAGGGAGCTCATCCGCCTCTCCCTGGATTCGAACCTGCGACCTGTCAGTCTTCAGTCCTGCCAGCCCAGGGGTTTAACCCACTGCGCCACCGGCGTACCCCACTGAAGTTACACCAGTCATACACGGGGAAGAGGAAAGACTCCCCAGTCACTCTTCTACTTTCAGAGTAAGATAAGCATCCCTTAAAGTATAAGGTTCTTGAAGCAGGTGCTACAAATGAGCAAACGGTGATTAACACTGGCATGAATAAATATATGTGGATTGAACTTTTTTGCTTATGGAAAAGAGCCACACAATTGCTTTATCATATTTTTAAACATATGCCTGTGACTTGTCATGGTACCACATATTCTTCCAAAACATGTGTTTACTTATGTGTGGCATCAAACAGGATCTCGGACATGTTTGCTTTGGATCCAAGAAATATGCAGTTAATCACACAAACCTTGCAGGGAGCAGTCAACCCTCCTGTTCAAGGAGCTCCACTGGCTGCTGTTCATTTTCCGATCCCAATTCAAGGTGCAGGTTCTTACCTACCCTGAATGGTTTGGGACCCGCCTATCTGCGTGACCGCATTTCTGTGTACGAACCCACACGTTCTCTTCAATCATTTGGAGAGGCCCTGCTCACGCTCCCACCTCCATCGCAGGCGCGATTGGTGGAGACAAGGGAGAGGGCCTTCTCGGTGGTGGCCCCTCGACTCTGGAATTCACTCCCTAAGGACATCAGACTTGCCCCAACGCTGGCAGTCTTTAGGAGGAGCCTGAAAACGTGGTTGTTCCAGCGTGCCTTCCCAGAATAAGGAAAACTCTTAGCAATAAGTCCTCAAATGCACTTTAATACTGACTTAGGATTGTCTGCGCACCCTTATCTTTCTCTGAAAACCCTTTTCTAATTTGCCTTACCTTGTTCATGCCCAGCACTTTTTTATTTTAAATTTGAATTATTATATTTGGCCAGCCATAGGTTTTTAAATGCTGTACGTTTGATATTGTTATTGTCTATTGCTTATTGTGTATTTTTCTGTTTTTGAATTATTTTAACTGTTTTGAATTGATTATTGTTATTGCTTTTGTTTATTGATATATTGTGAGCTTGGCCTCATGTAAGCCGCACCGAGTCCCTTGGGGAGATGGTAGTGGGGTACAAAGAAAGTTTTATTATTATTATTATAAACCATGCATTTATTAGAGTTACTAACACAAATATTGAAGTCTTACGGGAAAGTATTTCAGCTTCTACTTTCTCCAGCTGCTCTGATATAAATCAAAGGATGCTAACATTAAGTCAACAATATTTATTTATCGTATCAGGAGCAAACCAAACAGTTGTATTGCATTTTTTACAAACAAACTAACAAAACACAAAGTTTGCAAGCTTGGTAGTTGATTAAATGTCCTTTGACCAGTATCTGGCCATTTGGAGTGCCTCTGGTGTTGCTATAAGAAGGTCCTCCATTGTGCACGTAGCAGGGCTCAGGTTGCATCGCAGCAGGTGGTCTGTGGTTTGCTCTTCTCCACATTCGCATGTTGTGGATTCCACTTTGTGGCCCCATTTCTTAAGGTTGGCTCTGCATCTCATGGTGCCAGAACGCAGTCTGTTCAGCACCTTCCAAGTCTCCCAGTTTTCTGTGTGCTCAGGAGGGAGTCTCTCATTTGGTATCAGCCATTGATTGAGGTTCTGGGTTTGAGCCTGCCACTTTTGGACTCTCGCTTGCTGAGGTGTTCCAGCAAGTGTCTCTGTAGATCTTAGAAAACTATTTATTGATTTAAGTCATTGATGTGCTGGCTAATACCCAAACAGGGGATCAGCTGGAGATGTCACTGCCTTGGTCCTTTCACTATTGGCTGCTACTTCCAGGCGGATGTCAGGTGGTGCAATACTGGCTAAACAGTGTAATTTCTCCAATGATGTAGGGTGCAGACACCCCATGAAAATGGGGCATGTCTCATTAAGAGCCACATCTACTGTTTTAGCGTGGTGAGATGTGTTCCACACTGGGCATGCATACTCAGCAGCAGAGTAGTCAACAATAGCAAGAATGGATATTCCAAAATGTGACACTTGCTGTAAATGAGTGATGTCACAGGTCCCGTTCCAGGTTGAGACACTGTGATGTCAAGGTGTTGAGACATTATACACATATGTTTCTTCTCATTTGCAGGGAGTCTCCAGGTTACAAACATTCAAGTTAAAAATGGGGGACATGAGAGAAGCCTCCTCGCAGGATTGCAAGACATCTGGGCGTCCCCTGGGCAACGTCTTCGTAGACGGCTGATTCTCTCGATCCAAAAGCAACCAGAAGCAACTTACAAATGACTCATAGTTAAGAACAGGGGTGAAACAATAGGAAATGAGAGAACTCTACCCCTCAGAAGGGAAATTCACTTCTGAAAGAGATATCATGGGAAAAAGATGTCTCAACTGAAGCTTTATCACCAGTCCTTGTTTCCACAACAAGCCAAAGTTTTCAAAATCCAATTCTCACAGGGACAGAAAGTGAGGTGGAACGTCTGAACAGGGGCACAGACAGCAAAACAAACACTACAGGGGTGTTAACCTTTCCCTATGCTATCCAAAGCTAAAAAATATGTACTTTTGGCTGGAGTTATACTTTAAAATGTGACTGTTTCGACTTACAAGTTCAACTTAAGAACAAACTTACAGAACCTCTCTTGTTCATAACTTGGGGACTGGCTATACTATGTTCCTGAGTCCAACAACTTTTCTGTTTCAGTATAACGTCCAATTATCTTAATCCACCCTTGTCTATGAGGTTGCTGTAGTTTCTTAGTCCACCACCCATCAGTTTTATTTTATACGTCTTATTCACTTCCCTTTAATAAAAAATAATCAACAAGCCAAAGAAAATAAGCTAATTAGTGTCAGTTTGATGTGCACGACACAACTAAGAATTACTGCAGAAACCGGAGGACAGAATCCTCCTCATTGCAGATTGTCACACTTTTATTGTGTGTCTCCTAACTCAAGCATATTCTTTTATTTGAACCCAAGTAGTTATGCACACAAAGTTGCAAAAAGGAAATCTGTTGTTTTTATCAACAGTATAGCTGAAATACAGCCAAATTACAGCGAAAAAAAAGTATAATCCATCTCATGGGAGGCATTTCAACAACATGTCTAGTGCAGTTATAGTATATCTGGGATCCTGGAGATTTTGCAAATCTGATACCAATCTTGGAGGGTGTTTTGAACTATAGCATTCATAGCACAGGGCGACAAGATAAATACATCTTGGTGTTTTGGTTTTTAGGCTTGTTATTTGGAGCACTGATTTAGAAAATTGCATTGGATCTGCTTTATGTTCTGTATCTCAAAAACGAGCACCGATAGGAGAAAACAGGTGCCATTTCTTGAATCAACAGGTTAAATATATGCATTTGAGGCACCAAGATGTGTGTTGGTCAGTGTTATCATTTAACAAATTGGCTTGAACTTCTGGGAATTGAAAACCAAGAAATCTGGAAGACCCAAAAGGCTTCTCACCATTGATGGCTTTCATGTCAATGCAACAATGAATCTACTCCCAGACTTCAAAGGATGCTGAACCCCATCCACAAAATGACTGCATTGATCTCAGCTGAAACTTTTTCAAAGAAAGAAGGGGCAATATATTGCTCTACTAATATAGAAGCCACCGCTAGTTTCCATTCTTACTGCAGTCTCTTGGCCAGTTGGCTTCGTTAAAAGCATGGCGACAATTCTTCACTTGCAGTCATTGCTGGGAGATGTGCAAGATGTATATCTCACATAAGACTCTTTCTTTCCAGTAACTACGAATGAATAATTAAGAAGAGATTATGTGTTTTCGTGTTACGTGGTTCCTCCTGGCACAGCACCAGCAGACCAATTGAATTGAGGATAAATGCACTTCTTTCCCCCTCCACAAGGTACTATTTGGAAGGGATCTATCATGTAATTATATGTAACCTCTAAGTCCCTGATCTAAAGGAGTAAGATAAATTTAGCTCATTTACTTTCATCCATGTTAAGTCATGTCTTGAATGATTCTGAATATTCCAGCCTGAATAGGAAAAAGGGAGTACAGTACAAGGATGTGTTTGCTCTTACTGTAGTCTAACATGAATTCTATGACTATTTGAGGCAGATCATAAGTGGTATTGTTGAAAACAAGCAGCCAGGTAAAAATTACATCTCTTTGTCAAAAGTGGAAAACGAAGCATATATCCAGGCATTGCCTTGGGCAGGTTATCTGTAAGTCTTAAATAGAAAGAAACTTTGGAAGAGGACTTTCTCACACCTCTCCTTCCCTTTACAACTCTTCTTGCCCCAGAATGTCGCTGCAAAGGTCAGTCTCCTTGAAACATTGGGGTTGTGCACAGAGTTATCCATTAGGCTCGTGCAATCCGGGTAAACCATGACCCATTTTGTGTTCCGGATTTGGGAACCTCCCAAAATCAGGAGGGCAGATATCAGGGGGGACGAGGGACAGGGCCTTCTCGGTGGTGGCCCCTCGCCTGTGGATTACACTCCCGGGGGAGATTAGGTCATCAACATCCCTCCTTGCTTTCAGAAGGAAGCTAAAAACCTGGATGTGGGACCAGGCCTTCGGGTAAGCTGGCAGATGGACAAAGACAACCAATGACGACCAGAGTAGGAAAGGATAATGATGATGCTAGACGGATTACGGACTATGAATTGGCGAACATTGGCCACAAGATGATTTTATTGCTGCTAGTATACTGTCTGATTGTTTTAATTAGTTATAACTGTTGACATTATATGGTAAATTTGTGTATTGTATATTGTATATTGTACCGTATTTTGTGAATTGTTAGGCATCGAATTGTGCCTTTTGTAAGCTGCCCTGAGTCCCCCCTAGGGGGTTGAGAAGGGCGGGCTAGAAGCACTCCAAATAATAATAATAATAATAATAATAATAATAATAATGATAATAATAATTTTTGCTCTGGGGTGCCAAAAGATCCATTTCCTCTCAGCCCATTATGGGGGTTGCTTCCCAAGCTCCCCTTCCCGTCATTTTAGGCATTTAAGCTCCACTTTAGAGGAGAGGTGCTCAGCTGCAGGCAAGTGTGGGCTTTATGAAGGCTTCTTTGTTCTCACCCGTTTCTTACTTTAGAGGAGGCACTGGCTGCAGGCAGGCATGTGTGTTTTCTGGGCCTGCACACCACATGCACTTTCCAAGGCAAGGAGGCAAGTTCTCTTACTCCAGAGGAGGTGCTTGGCTGTAGGCAGGCACACATGCTTTCTGGGCTTCCACTCCTTCCAAGGCAAAAGGGCTGCTCATGAAAAGCAGCCAAGGGGCCGGGACTGGCTCCCGCTTGCTTTTGTGTCAACCTGATTTTCGTACCAGGAGGGGATTTCCCGTTATATGCTCCCAAAGGTAATGAAAGTAATAAAAGAATGGATGTAACAAATGAAAATGGGATCCGTGCACAACTCTGTTACCCATTGGTTGTGCTAAATGACTCTTATAGGTTGAATGGAAGTGTTTTACTACTAAAGGAGCAACCAAATGCATGGTGAAATGTGCAACCAAAATTATACCTTTCCCGACTGCAGCCCAGTTTAAGACGGAGAATGAATATTTGTGTGTCCAACAAGAACATGTGTGCAAATCTGCTTGCACAATCTTGAAGTGAATGGAGACACTGCACCTCAAAACATCCAGCTTCTTCCACATGTGGAACTTGCTGGATTTTTGCTGATCACAGAATCTTAGACCCAGAACTTCATGAGAGACACAAGGGCTGTCCAGTCAAATCTCCTTCTGCCATTCACAGCCAAAGCACTCCTGACCAATGGTCATCTATCCTCTATTTAAAAACCTCCAGAGAAGAAGGCTTCATCAGGCTTCATCAGGTAGCAGGCATGTAGCAAGGGGGGGGGGGGCTTGGGGGCTGAAGCTCCCCCCAAAAAATTATCATGGTGGTCCGTGAAAAGGCCTTACTGGTACACTGTTATGTTTATTCATATCATGATCTGATCACCATGCTCAATACATCCCATATGCATGGGGCTATTGGGGTAACGATACGAAAGGTTTGCTAGGGTAGACTCGCTTTCACTCAGACTCAGCCCCCCCCACCCGAAACAAACTCAGCCTCCCCCCCCCCCCCCCCCGGAATAAAAATCCTGGCTACGGGCCTGCCAGGTAGTATATTCCACTGCATCTATGATGTATGAATAGATATTTGGAAGGAATTAATGTATTTCAATGGATAGCTCTGTCTTTAGCTTTTAGTACGTATATACCTGATTTGCACAATTCACTTCTCTCCTCACACAAGAGCCTCCTTTCATACCCTGTTCTACACTGCTCTGGGTGGTCTCCCAACCTTTTAGAGAATCTGTTCAGTATCAACATAGTGCTGCAGAGAAGGAAGGGATGGTGAAGTGCCTTCCACATGGTTTCTTTACTTCTTGTACTTAGGTCAATATATTGAAAACTCACCAGTCATGGAAATATATCAGAGGCAATAACAAGTGCAGTCAGAATGGGATGGTGTTTCGGTTTCTCTCCATTTCAACCAAGCAGAGATGTTGAAGTATGGACCACCCTTTCTTTGCCCTCCCTCCCTCTGGATTATGTTTGCTTTTTTGGATGTAAAACACCAAAGATTCCAGTGATTAAGTGAGTATGGAGTTCAAGATATGTATGCAGACAGCCAGAAGACAGTACAAAAATCTGTTTAGACAAACAAATATTTTATAGCCGTTGTAGTGCCTTTGACCAATTCTGTCAAAGTCGAGAATCGCATTACGCTAAGTAGGGTACACAAAACAAGACAGCATGACAGCTGCTCCCAGAAGAAGTTTGCTCTATCTAAGCAGCAAGTGCAACACAATTACTCATAAAATAAAGCCCTGTGTTTAGTAATGGTGAAGCTTTGTTGATTTATTCTGACTCTTTCAGGGAAGAGTTTGTAGAAGAAATCCAGCAAAACTTGGCAAGTTCCTCTTCAGACAAATGACCCTAAAGGCATGTTGGAGGACATCCATAACTGAGCAGCAGTAGGATGATGCCATGGCTCCCTTCTGTTAGAGATCCAGGTGTCCTCTGAATACACACTTTTGCTTTGTAGATGCCATTTTAAAAGCAGCAGGTTCAGACAAGCGTTCGAGGAACAAGTAAATGTTTTGAATTGTTTTCCTTACTGTTATTTTATCAAACATTTGTCATTTATTGCAATTCAGTTTGTCATTGCCAACCAGAGCACACCCTTTGAATTAATGGGATCTACCATTTCACTATTGGTTTGATAGATCTAGTCTAGCTTGGACTAGGAATTGGAATGAAAATAATTACTTTTAGGTATTTATATTTCTGTGCATTTAACTGCATTTTGAGGTTGTTAGCCTCCCTGAGCCTCCTATGAGGAAAAGCAGAATATAAACCAAACAAACAAATCCACAGCTTTGGACTAAAATGATGATGATGATGATGATGATGATCATCATCATCATCATCATCATCATCACCATTACTGCTCAAGCAGGGAGCTTTGAGATGGTAGAACAGAAGCTCTCCGAAGCTCTAGGTGCTCTTACTGCCTATTACAGGGAAAACCAGCTAATCCCTAACCCATCTAAAACACAGACATGCGCCTTTCACCTTAAGAACAGACAAGCATCCCAAGCTCTGAGGATTACCTGGGAAGGAATCCCACTGGAGCATTGCAGCGCACCCAAATACCTGGGAGTCACTTTAGACCGTGCTCTGACCTACAAGAAGCACTGCCTGAACATCAAACAAAAAGTGGGCGCTAGAAACAACATCATACGAAAGCTGACTGGCACAACCTGGGGATCACAACCAGACACAGTGAAGACATCTGCCCTTGCGCTATGCTACTCTGCTGCTGAGTATGCATGCCCAGTGTGGAACACATCTCATCACACTAAAACAGTGGATGTGGCTCTTAATGAGACATGCCGCATTATCACGGGGTGTCTGCGCCCCACACCACTGGAGAAATTACACTGCTTAGCTGGTATTGCACCACCTGACATCCGCCGGGAAGTGGCGGCCAATAGTGAAAGGACCAAGGCATTGACATCTCCAGCTCATCCCCTGTTTGGGTATCAGCCAGCACGTCAACGACTTAAATCAAGACATAGTTTTCTTAGATCTACAGAGACACTCGATGGAACACCCCAGCAAGCGAGAGTCCAAAAGTGGCAGGCCCAAACCCAGCACCTCAATTCATGGGTGATACCAGATGAGAGACTCCCCCCTGGGCACTCAGAAGACTGGGCGACTTGGAAGGCGCTGAACAGACTGCGCTCTGGCACCACGAGATGCAGAGCCAATCTTAAGAAATGGGGCTACAGGGTGGAATCCTCGGCATGCGAGTGCGGAGAAGAACAAACCACTGACCACCTGCTGCAATGCACCCTGAGCCCTGCCACATGCACGATGGAGGACCTTCTTGCGGCAACCCCAGAGGCACTCCAAGTGGCCAGATACTGGTCAAAGGACATTTAACCAAATACCAAATTTACAAAATCTGTGTGGTTTTTTTTTTCTTTTTCTTTTTAATCTCTGTGTTTGTTTTGCTCTGTTAGAATTGTAATACAATGGTTGCTGATGACACGATAAATAAATAATCATCACCATCATCGTTATTTATATTCCGCCCTTCTCCCCAAAGGGACTCAGAGCGGATTACATAAACAAACACAGGCAAACATTCAATGCCTTGTTACAATCACATTGAAAAAGACACACAACACAAACAAAGGCAAAGGCTTCTCCTTTCATTTCTGGCTTCTGGAGGTGGTGCTCATCTCTGGCTTTGGGGGAGACACTCTTCTCCATTTCCAAGTTGAGGAGCATGAATTGTCGCCTCCTGGTCATGTGGCCGGCATGACTGCTTGGAGCGTCCTTTTGCTTTTTCCTGTCAAAGTGGTACCTATTTATCCACTCACATTAGCATGTTTTCGAACTGCTAGGGTGATAGGAGCTAGGGCTAACAGTGAGAGCTCACCCCATCCCATTGATTCAAACTGCCAACCTTCAGGTCAGCAGTTCAGCAACACAGGGGTTTATCCCATTGTTCCACTGTGGCCCCTACATGACCCATATCTTCTCAGGCAGCATGGCCTGTGATTATTTTGGCTGTGGATTCTGAGAGTTTGCTTGATAGATGAAGAAGGCATGAGGTTTTCTAGTTTGTCAGTCCTTTTGAATTTTGTTCCTATCACCCAATGTGTTCGCCACCACCCCCAGTTTTGTATCATCTGCAAGCTTGAAAAAGATTCATTCCACTTCATTATTTAAGTCAGTGGTTCTCGACCTGTGGATCCCCAGATGTTTTGGACTTCAACTCCCAGAAATCCTGACAGCTGGGAAACTGGCTGGGATTTCTTGGAGTTGTAGGCCAAAACATCTGGGGACCCACAGGTTGAGAACCACTGATCTAAGTCATTGATATAAATGTTGTTGAGTAATGGTTATAGGGCAGAAACCCAAGGCACTCCATTTGAGAGATCCTTCCAGTTTCAAGCATAGCCATTGAGCACATTTTGCAATCCATGTGATCTATTCCAAATTCAATCCATTAGCTAAACCATCCAATGCTTTACTGAAATCTAAATAAATGGCATCCAGAGCATTCTCATCATCTACTAAACTAGAAACCTGATCAAAAAAAGATGTAAGTTTAATTTGGTAGGCTTTATTTTTGACAAATCCATGCTGACTGCGATTGATCACTGTATTGTCACCAAGATACTTGCAGACAGACTAGGTGGGGGGGGGGGGGATAACACAAAAACAGGGGAAATGGTATTGCTCTACCCACTACCTTCTACCCACTTTCCACCCCCATAAAAACAACTACCCTTTTCTCTCTAGCGTCCCCTAGTGGCCTCCGCCCAGATAACAGAAAAATACCTAAATTTGTTAGCCTTGTAGTTACATTGGGCTCTTTGTTGTTTTTGCTGTAATAGCCTAAAGCAGCTTACCTTTGAAAATTGTGTTTTTGTCTTTTGCATACACCTACAAATGAGTCATAATCCTTGCAAACAAACAGATAACTTCATACCTTTTAGCTAGTGATAATTTGATTTCACTTCCAACTACAAAGCAGAGAGGAAGAAAACAGGATCATAAGTATCTAGGGTCAACTAATGGGGCACATTCTCTATCCAAACTTTAGAAAGAAAGAAAATTATTTGAGCGGCTCGTTTGTGAACCTAAATGGAAGAGTATATTGTGCCCTCTGGTGATCGTGTCTGGAAGTGCTCACAGATGACAGGAACATTAGAATTGCTTGTTTCTAGTTTAAATATATATCAGGAAACCTTATAAAATGTTAAGGCGTCCAAACCCTTCTGTATTAAAATGCAGGAAAACAAATTAAGGCATGAAGACTAAATCTAGACAAAATGTTGAGCCTACAATGGGACCAGTTAGTCTGGGAACTCAAGCCAAAGCAGTAAGAGACAAATTTATTTGTTATTTGAGGATTTGCTTCCAAATAAACACAGTTCGCATTAGCTTGTATTGTAGCCAGCACAAAAAATTGTTCATTTGACAGGCAAATGAGGCATTTATTAATACTAAGAGAAAGGTTTTTTAATGCATTTTTCCTTTTTTCCTCAAAATTCTCTCTTTTAAGCATTTTCTGTAAACATGCTAGTGAGGCTGGCATTATCTTTCATCAATATTCATAGAACCCAAAATGCAAGTAGGTATTTCCAGCCAAGCCATCTTAGTTTCAGTTAATTACTCTTGGAAGAAATTCAGATTTTTAGAACTACATTTCAGGGTATCCATTATGAAGCCAACATAGTGATATTTTTGCACTGTCTCTGACAAGGACAAGAAATTACATAAGATGCAAAAGTTTTCTGTGTGTAATATAATTTAAAGTATATATGTGTGTGTATACATGTGTAACTCTACAGTATAAACTTTAAAGCCTAAAACAAAATAATCCAAATATAAAAAATAACAATGCTTTATGTTTGCTTTTTCTTAAAGAAAAAGTGTTGTTTATATATTGTTGAAGGCTTTCATGGCCGGAATCACTGGGTTGTTGTAGGTTTTTTCGGGCTGTATGGCCATGGTCTAGAGGCATTCTCTCCTGACGTTTCGCCTGCATCTATGGCAAGCATCCTCAGAGGTAGTGAGGTAACCTCACTACCTCTGAGGATGCTTGCCATAGATGCAGGCGAAACGTCAGGAGAGAATGCCTCTAGACCATGGCCATACAGCCCGAAAAAACCTACAACAACCCACTGTTGTTTATATAAGTACATAAGGACCAATGGTAAAATCCTGTACTGAAGTTAAGGGGACTCAATCATAGAACAGAAGCTGGTACTGTTCTATTATCTGAATGGATGCCACCAGGGGGTGCTAGAGAGAGAAGGACAGCCCATTTTAGGGCGGGGAGTTGAAGGAGGAAAACCGTTTCCCCCATTTTTGCTGGTTATTCCTCCTCTCCACTTTCCATATCAGAATCTAGTAACATGGGTGGGAGGAATAACAGGAAAAGAGGGGACAATGGTTTTACGCCTTCAACCCACCCTCCACCCCCATAAAAATGACTATCTAGAGCCCCCTAGTGGTCTCTGCCCAGATAATCAAACAGTCCCCTGAAGCTTTGTTATGATGTGGAGATACTGGAAATATAGATATTTATACATATATTGTATGTACATTAGAAGCTCTGAAAAGTAGAAAAAAATCAAGTTCTCTCTATATTATTATTATTATTATTATTATTAAACTTTATTTGTACCCCGCTAGCATCTCCCGAAGGACTCGATGCAGCTTACAAAGGCCAAGGCCTCAATACACAACATAACAATACACTTAAAGCAAAATTAAAACAATTAAAGCAGTATTAAAACAACAAACCACAAGCAATAAACAGTACATCAACAAGATAAAACTAGGCCGGACCAGAGTAAAAGGGTACAGAAATTAAAAAGTTCTGATGTAGCAGGAGGTATATGGGATTATAGGGTAAGTGCAGTGTGCAGCAAACTTAGTTCTACTAAAGTGCTTCTGGGACTTGGTATTGGAGATTCCTAATCTAGAAAGGCACATCGGAACAGCCAGGTCTTCAAGTTCTTTCTGAAGACTGCCAATGTAGGGGCCTGTCTAAGATCTTTGGGGAGAGTGTTCCAGAGACCGGGGGCCAACACGGAAAAGGCCCTATCTCATGTCCCCACCAAACGTGCTTGTGATGCAGGCGGGATCACGAGCAGGGCCTCTCCAGATGAACGTAGTGAATGCGTGGGTTCGTAGATGGAGATGCGGTCACGCAGGTAGGCTGGTCCCAAACCGTTCAGGGAATTGTAGGTAAGCACCTGCACCTTAAATTGGGCTCGGAAGATAAACGGCAGCCAGTGGAGCTCCTTGAACAGGAGGGTTGACCTCTCTCTGTAGGGAGCACCAATTAACATCCTGACCGCTGCTCGTTGGACAAGTTGGAATTTCCGAGCCGTTTTCAAGGGCAGCCCCACATAGAGCGCATTACAGTAATCCAGTTTAGAGGTGACCAAGGCATGGACCACCCTGGCCAGATCAGCCTTCACGAGGTACGGTCGCAGTTGGTGCACGAGTCTTAATTGTGCGAAAGCCCTCCCAGACACCGCCGACGCCTGAGCCTCAAGCGTAAGCGATGAGTCCAGGAGGACTCCCAAACTGTGGATATTAGGAAGAGAACATCTTGATAATCAGGAGGCAGAATCCAACAAAAAGAAACAAGTGAAAATGATCAAAGACTTCATTAAAACTACCATAATAATAATAATAATAATAATAATAATAATAATAATATATTTAATAATAATAGCTTTATTTTTATACTCCCGGTGGTGCAGAGGAGCAATTCCTGACATGACCAAAAACAAAAAACAAAAAACCCTGCCTCCATAAAAACAACAGCATAAAACATAATAAAATATAAAATATAAAAACAACAGCATAAAACATAATAAAACAACAACATTATAACAAAATATAAGAGCAACTAGCAACCAATGAACCTGCAATAACAAACAATTTCTGGGCATGGGTGGGCAGGCTGGTGCAACTCAATTGTAAGGACAGTGCTGGTGGGTAAAGTGCATAAGTCAAGTGACTATCTTTTTTTTTAAATCTGCAATGTCTCTTGTGTTGTTGTGTCACCTGGAAAAATGCAGTTAAACAAATTGGCACAGATTTCAATTGATACTGCCAATAGCTGATTCCAAGGAAGTTTAATTGCAAAACTTGTTTCTGATCTGGTTCCAGAAAGTGCCGCCTCCAGTGTTGTTTCTGCTGTGAAGAGATGAGTGAATCTGGGGACCTCATCACATACAGGATTCCACTCCCCTCTGTTTCTACACACTTTAAAAACAGTTAAAAAACACGGAACCCATCATACAATGCAAAACTTCTACGGGCCATTCCTTGCAGGACTCCATCTTGAAAATGTGTTTAAATTGTGTAGAAACTAAGGTTTTACTAGTCGGGTAAGAATCGTCTTCAGAACTCCTGAATTGTACAGAAGCAGGTAAAGGCATTTATTTGCACATGGGATGGGAACAGTTAGATCATTTAAGTGATGTTAAAGAGTGGGCATTTCTGTAAGCAGTCTCAAAATAAGCTTCATTGCTCTTTTTCTCACCAGTAATCATCTTCAAGAAAGTTTTATGGTCATTTTTAAATTGTGCAGGAATTGTGCAGTTTTGATATCATTTTACTGCAGCTATAGTTCCCCCCTTTTTAAGACCTAGATTTTGGACTTCTGCAATTGCGAAGTTTCCCTTTTTTTAAAAGAAAGATGATGAAGAAAGTAGAATCAGCAAGGACTACACTTGCCCATGTGTTAGTTCTGAGTTCTGAGGATTACAGTCGAAACAGTCAAAAGTACATCGCATGTGATGGGGGGTGAATACATTATCCGTTTTCCTTATAAATGGAAGGGAAAAAAATGCTAGGCTAAGAAGATGATTCCTCCCACTAATACCCCTTCGTGGCGCAGTGAGTTGAACCCCTCTGCAGGCAGGACTGAAGACCGACAGGTTGCAGGTTCGAATCCGGGGAGAGGCGGATGAGCTCCCTCTATCAGCTCCAGCTCCTCATGTGGAGACATGAGAGAAGCCTCCCACAAGGATGATAAAACATCAAATCATCCGGGCATCCCCTGGGCAACGTCCTTGCAGACGGCCAATTCTCTCACACCAGAAGCGACTTGCAGTTTCTCAGGTTGCTCCTGACACAACAACAAAAAGGTGATTTGAAATTGCAAAGTTATAGCAGTTAAGATTGATCTCACTTTAGCTCCTATGGCTCGGATCTTCTGAATCCTGGGAGTCATATTTTTGTGAGGTTGTGCTGGCACGGTAGTGCCAGATTTGAATTTCTTTGTCTTGCACTGCTAGTTTGTATGAATTTATTTAGCCACGCATTTTGCAATCGGGTAGCTTCCCCGAGTTGCAGTCATAGGGCCAGCAACCTGACAATCATCGTTACAGCCTTTAGACCCGCCCCTTTTCCCAGGGTTCTGGAGGCAAAGGAGGAGGGAGGGGTCGGAAGATTTCTCTAAGGAAGAAAGGAACAGTTTACCACCAGTTGCCTGCCCTTGATGGCAGATTGAGGAAGCTACCGGTTTTCCAAGGTTATAAAGTGTTTAATTCATTTGTTTGAAGATTTACGCCCAAATAAAGAACTTTGTTAAACTTATTTTGAGCCTCAATAGAACTTTGTGTTGGGAAATCTAAGGGGCCCTTCAGCTGAGGCACCCCGGTGTCCCGTTGGGCATACAAAAGGCACGTCCTATAAACAGACATTATTTCAGGCCCAGCTTGCGACAGCACAGAACTACTTAGAATTTTCAACTCCATTTCCACTGAACCATAGCCTTAGAGCATTTTGGAAGAGAATTCTAAATATTTCATTAAACTGTGAAACCCAGGATTCCATAGGATGTAACACTTACCCTTTTAGTAGTATCAAAGTACTATAACAGTGTGGTGAGTTTTACACGCATTAGATTATATATATATATATATATATATATTCTCTTGAGCTTATTAAGAAATATGTGGATGCAGGTATATTGTTTATGTTTGTACAGGATTCTAAACCATCTCCGCTGGCCAAATTCAGTATATAGTAGGCCCATGATATTTTCTGGAATTGCTTCCAGGACCCCACATGGATATCAAAATCCATGCACGCTCAACTCCCATTATTTACAATGGCACAGTAAAATGGTATCCCATATATCAGGGGTCCTCAAACTTTTTAAACAGAGGGCCAGGTCACAGTCCCTCAAACTGTTGGAGGGCCGGATCATAATTTGAAAAAAAATATGAATAAATTCCTATGCACACTGCACATATCTTTTTTGTAGTGCAAAAAACACTTTAAAACAATGGAATAATTAAAATGAAGAACAATTTTAACAAATATAAACTTATTAGTAATTCAATGGGAAGTGTGGGCCTGATTTGGCTGATGAGATAGGGTTGTTGTTGTTGTTGTTGTTGTTGTTGTTGTTGTTGTGTGCTTTCAAGTCATTTCAGACTTAGGTTGACCCTGAGCGAAGGCCGGGTAAATGACCTTGGAGGGCCGTATCCGGCCCCCGGGCCTTAGTTTGAGGACCCCTGCCTTATATAAAATGACAGAATCAAGGTTTGTTTATTGTGGGTTTTAAAAAATTCAAGCCATTGATGCATAGGGCCAACTCTGGATAATTATTTCTAGTGAATCAACAGTTTTGGGCACCACAATTCAAGAGGAATATTGACAAACTGGAACATTTTGAGAGAGATGTAACTAAAATTATCAAAGGTCTGGACACCATGCCCTTTGAGGAGTGGCTTAAAGAGCTGGGTATGTTTAGTCTGAAGAGGAGAAGGTTGAGAGGAGACATGATAGCCATGTTTAAATAACTGAAAGGGTCTCAAGAGGAAGAGGGACCAGGCTTGTTTTCTGCTGCCCTGGAAAGTAGGACTCAATAGAGCAATGGGTTCAATTTCCCGGAAAGGAGATTCCACCTGAACATTAGGAAGAACTTCCTGACTGTCAGAGCTGTTCAGCAGTGGAACTCTCTGCTTCAAAGTCTGCTGGCAACTCCATTTTTGAAGACTTTTAAACAGAGGCTGGATGGCCATATGCACTTTGATTGTGCTTTTCCTTCATGGGAGGAGGTGAGACTGGATGGCCCTTGGGGTCTCTTCCATCTCTATGAGTCTATGGCAGGGAAATACATCTGTTTTAAAAAAGGACCTGCCTCTCCCCATACAAAGACATTTTACTCTGGCAGCTATGACTCCAGCTCTGTTAAGAAGTGTGATTCATTCACCACAGACTCCCACAAGCAACTTCTATTGAAGCACTCTGTTACACACTTCTGTTAAGAAAGTAAAGGGGGTGGAAAACACCAATCCTAGATCTCATGTCCTCGCTCTTAAACTTTGGCCTTTTCCTGCTTGAAATGATCTCAACCCAAAGGACTTTAAAAGAGACCGCCCTTCAAGTTATGTTTCCATCATCATAGTACATACTCTGGTCATCAATCATCATGCCCTTACTTGATGGAAAATGAGCTGGAAAGAATTATGAATATTCACATGTGTTCTAGGAGTTTTATTTTATGTTACCCTAATAATAATAATAATAATAATAATAATAATAATAATTCCTTTCAGCAAATGAAAGAAATAAATGGTAACTTGACGTGGTTACACTACCTGCAAATGAAAGAATATATCAAGCAAGACAATAAGATAGGCTTCGCCTGGGAAGAGTCAATTTGGGACAAAATATTAAAGACGAATAAGAAAGTAATTTCAGTTATTTATAATACATTATTAACCTGGCTAACGGAGTGCGAGCAAGTGAAAACATGTATGATAAAATGGGCCGAAAACATAAGAAGACCTATTCAATTTAGGGAGTGGGAGCAGATGTGGAACAAAAAATTGAAATATGTATATGCAACAGATTTAAAAGAAAACTGGATAAAAATGTTCCACAGATGGTACACCACTCCTAAGAAACTATCTTTAATGAACAAGAATACTTCTGATAAATGTTGGAAGGGTTGCCATCAAACAGGTACTTTTTATCATATGTGGTGGACGTGTAAAGAAATAGAGAAGTATTGGACGAAAGTACATGAAGAGCTACAAAATTTTTTGAAGAGAGTCTTTAAGAAGAAACCAGAATATTATCTATTGGGATTTACAGATTTGGAATTACAATTAGATGAGAACGAAGATAGACTATTTACCTATGCTACAACAGCGGCGAGAATATTATTGGCGAAGTTTTGGAAACAGGAAGATATCCCTACCACTGAAGAGTGGTTAGGGAAATTAAGAGAAATAAGAGAAATGGACGAATTAACTTTTTTCTTGAAAAAGAATACCGGGAACCCGATAAAGAGGACAGATTGGACTCTATATGAAAACTACGAAAAGGAAATAAATAAATAAGAGGAACATTATGAAGTGGATATAATGGAAAAATCATTGAGGACACAACACCTGATGGAGAGATGGAAGTCAATTTTTATCTTATTTTTTTTCTTTTCTTTTTTTCTTTCGTTTTTGTGTGTGTGTGTGTGTGTGTCTTTTATATTTTTGTATTTTTTGGTGGACTTGGGGGTAGGGGGATGTACTTCTTACTTTTTTTCCTACTTTCCTATCATCTTTTTTAATATTCTCCCTCTTTCGATATTATTCTTAAAATCTTAATAAAAAACTATTATAAAACAATAATAATAATAATAATAATAATAATAATTTATTTGCATTCCACCCTATCACCCCAAGGGGACTCAGTGAGGATTCCTGCATATATACCAACACAGGAAAACATTCAATGCCTCAAAACCATGAATCACAAACACACAAACAAAGCCAAAGGGAGGTGCGCATCTATATTTCTAAGCCAAAGGGTCTGCATTATCCGTAGACACCTCCTGGTCATGTGGTGGGCATGACTGCATGGAGCCATTTCCCTTCCCACTTAGGCAGTAACTTTTGATCTACTCACATTTGCATGTTTTTGCACTGCTAGGTTGGCAAGAACTGGGGCTAACAGCAGGAGCTCACCCCATCCCGTGGATTCCAACTGCAAACCTTCAGGTCAGCAAGTTCAGCAGCCAACCCGTTGCACCACCACGGCCCCGTGATATCCTTGAACAGGAAATAACAATGGAAATGAACAAATAAATAATTGACAGAAGGAAGCAGAGTTGTCATTTAGTTTCTTTTTGGTAGACTATTCCCTTTTTTATTGCCTTTTCATCTTCAGTAACAAGCAGTGTCCTCCCATAGACTTCTATATGCCTCCAGGTGGGGCAAGAATGGCTTTGGATTTGCAATGCTGTTTTTGCTGCCTTCAGCCCCTTGCAGGCTCCACTGCAGCCTTATCCCATCTCTGTTGAGAGAGGACAGCTGAGGAAATAGGATTCCCAGAAGGGGAATTTAGTAAGGTATCCTGTGCCTTTAATGGTTGGATAGAAGAAAGACTTTCAACAGATGTTGCTTTTTAGCTGGCTGCTGCTTAGGCCAAATGGAGGGAATGGATGGGAAGCTGGCCTCTGCTTCTTCCCAGGAAATAGTACCTGACTTCTATGGACATTCCCAGGTTTGTCTGTTATATTGATTTATACTACCGACAGGGATACAGATAGACCAGAAAGGCAAGTACCACCATTAAGAATCAAATGGATAGCCTCCATCTCATGGCACCAATTTTTTTGTTGTGTCGGAAGCGACTTGACAAAATGCAAGTCGCTTCTGGTTTGAGAAAATTGGCCATCTGCAGGGACGTTGCCCAGGGGACGCCTGGATGATTAACCATCCTCTGGGAGGCATCTCTCATGTGGCCACATGGGAAGCTGGAGCTGACAGATGGGAGCTCACCCCATTTCGCCGGTCAGCAGTTCAGCCAGCTCAAGGGTTCAATCCATTGTTTCACCATGGCTCCTATGGTACCAAATAAATGTGTCTCATAAAGCCAAGCTAGAGTGCTAGATTAAGATTGGTGGAATAAGACCAGACAGCAAAGCTTGGGAAGTAATTTAATAATTAAAGCTACTATAGTTTTAAGAGAATGATTTGTTATCATTATAGTTATGGGTCTGAAAAGTAAGGCTTTCATATTTCTCAGTAGTATCTTACTTTTGTTGTTTGCCTTCATGTTTCTCAGGTTCACCATGGGAATGCCACCTCATGGGGTTTTCTCAGCAAGATTCATTCAGAGACGACTTGGCTTTGCCTTTCTCTCAAGCCGAGAGAGTATGACTTGTCCAAGGTCACCTAGTGTGTTTCCATGTCTGAGCAAGGATTTAAACTTTGGCCTCTAGGATTATAATCCAATGTTCAAAGCAATACACTGGCTCCCAGTAATAACTTACTATTAAGTTGTTGTTCATTCGTTCAGTCGTTTCCGACTCTTTGTGACTTTATGGACCAGTCCACACCAGAGCTCCCTGTTGGCCGTCACCTCCCCCAACTTCTTCAAGATCAACCCAGTCACTTCAAGGATACCATCCACCCATCTTGCCCTTGGTCGGCCTCTCTTCCTTTTTCCTTCCATTTTCCCCAAGGCACTCTCAGAACTTTCCTCCAGCACCACAGTTCAAAAGTATCTATCTTCCTTCGCTCAGCCTTCCCTATGGCCCAGCTCTCACATCCATAGGGGAATACCATTGCTTTGACTATGCGGATCTTTATTGCCAGTGTGATGTCTCTTCACTATTTTATCAAGATTTGTCATTGCTCTCCTCCCAAGAAGTAAGCATCTCCTGATTTCCTGGCTGCAGTCTGCTGTAATGCTTCTTAAGACGCATTCAACCTCACTCCTCAGGATGTCTGGTTCTAATTCATTCACCACACCGTAAAAACTATCCTCGATATTATTATCCTTCCTATAAAGATCTTCTGTATAGTCTTGCCACCTTCTCTTGATCTCTTCAGTTTCTGTTAGGTCCCTGCCATCTTTGTTTCTTATCATGCCAATTTTTGCCTGAAATTTACCTCCAATTTTATTAAAAGCAATTATTGTTAAAATAGCCATTAAAAACAGAGACACTGCAAATGCTACAAATGCCTACCTGTTATGTAAATGACACTCATTTTATTGTTATCCTCTGGACATCCACATCAGAACACAAAGCAGCCGCATGAAGCACACTGCAAGCTGGGATTTGAACTAGATTATGTTCTCCACAGAAGTAGCTACAAGTTACAGCTGTGCCACAAAAAGTACCGTATTACTATAGTATATCTACACCTTCATTTGAGAAAAATGGAATTAATTACAATGGTTCTAGTTATTTACTCCCAATATCTTTGAAGAACTGCTTTAGCATCTAGCATTTTTCAAAATACACTTAGTTTCCATCCAGGAAACACAAAGTCATTCAAGACATATTGAGTAGCTCTGTCAGATGGTTACAAAATCCCCGTGAAAAAGTGTGCGGAATAGTATTGCAATTTTTATCTTTTATATTTCAAACATATCTCCTGAGAGAAAGAGATACTAGGCAAGTGATAAGATACTGTATTAAGATTTGGTGAGAAGAAACAATGTGGTATGTTGTATATAATACAGCACCCGACCAACCAGTTTGTTTCGTTCTCCCCCTCTGATAGATACTGTTTGTAATGAAGCAATCTATCTACAAAGAGAGATAGTGTACAAAAGGTTCCCAAACAAAAAGTAGACCTTTAGACTGAACCAATATCTAGATTCTTCAAAGAACTGAATAATGTTTTGCTTGCTTGTTCAATCTGTTTACTCAGAAGCGTTGTGAATCTCTCCCCAGGGTTGCTGCTTTTATTTACGACAATAAAAATAAACAATGTAAGTTAATCTTTAGCTTTCCTTTCTCTTTTTATTTTAGGAACCATCCTACTAAGTTTAGGTTCAGTTTGGCAGCTTGTAACTCAGCAGCCATGTTTGCAGCCCTCTTCATTTTGGGGATTCTTAGTCTGGCACATACTGCTCTTACTCTTCCAGGTAAGTCTCTTCCGTCAATTTACTTGAGGAAAAAAGTATTGGGTTGCTGTAAGTTTTTCAGACTGTATGGCCATATTCCAGAAGCATTGTCTCCTGACGTTTCGCCTGCATCTATGGCAGGCATCCTCAGAGGTTGTGAGGTCACAGCAGTCCTTCCCAGCATTGCCAATGATGAGAGATGCTGGGCGTCGAGCTCCAGCCACAGTTGTATGGTTTCCACCTCTGATCTAAACTGAGACCAAGCTGGCTTTGATATGAATATATTTCTGTCTTGAAGAATCGTGGGAGCTATAATGGTGGGTGGCTCTGATTCACCCGTAAGCCTCAAATTACCTTGTTCTGACTTATGGATAGGAAAGTCTGAGTAATAGTATTTTACTTTTTTTTTTTTTTGGTAGGGCATTATAGATGTTCACAAAACATTGCAGATATACTGTCTCGGTCATCCTTACATGGTTCTGGAATGTGTGTGTGCCTTCAAATCATCTCTTGCTTTAGGGTGACTCCATGAATTTCATAGTACTTTCTTAGACAACGAATACCCAGGGTGATTTTGCCACTTCCTTTCTCCGAAATATAGCCTGCAGTGCCTGGTATTTGCTAGTGATCTCCCATCCAGCTACTAAGCAGGACTAACCAACCTAGCTTCCAAAATGAGATGGGATCTTTACTCCAGGGGTCCTCAAACTATGGCCCGAGGGCCGGATACGGCCCTCCAAGGTCATTTACCCGGCCCTTGTTCAGGGTCAACCTATGTTTGAAATGACTTGAAAGCACACAGCAACAACAATCTATCTCAACAGCCAAAAGCAGGCCCACACTTCCCACTGAAATACTAATAAGTTTATATTTGTTAAAATTGTTTTTCATTTTAATTATTGTATTGTTTTAAAGTGTGTTTTGCACAACAAATAAGATATGTGCAGTGTGCATAGAAATTCATGTTTTTTAAAAAATTATAATCCGGCCCTCCAACAATTTGAGGGACAGTTTGAGGAACCCTGCTTTAGTCTATTGAGGAATAGTTTAATAATGCAAGCAAGTGGTGGGTGGGAGAAAAATCAGTCTTCTTTGTCCCAATTTCTCATTACTAGTGAGCACTGCCTGAACATCAAACAAAAAGTGGGTGCTAGAAACAACATCACACGAAAGCTGACTGGCACAACCTGGGGATCACAACCAGACACAGTGAAGACTTCTGCCCTTGCGCTATGCTACTCTGCTGCTGAGTATGCATGCCCAGTGTGGAACACATCTCACCACACTAAAACAGTAGATGTGGCTCTTAATGAGACATGCCGCATTATCACAGGGTGTCTGTGCCCCACACCACTGGAGAAATTACACTGCTTAGCCGGTATTGCACCACCTGACATCCGCCGGGAAGTAGCAGCCAATAGTGAAAGGACCAAGGCAGAGACATCTCCAGCCCATCCCCTGTTTGGGTATCAGCCAGCACGTCAACGACTTAAATCAAGACATAGTTTTCTTAGATCTACAGAGACACTCGCTGGAACACCCCAGCAAGCGAGAGTCCAAAAGTGGCAGGCCCAAACCCAGCACCTCAATTCATGGGTGATACCAGATGAGAGACTCCCCCCTGGGCACTCAGAAGACTGGGCGACTTGGAAGGCGCTGAACAGACTGCGCTCTGGCACCACGAGATGCAGAGCCAATCTTAAGAAATGGGGCTACAGGGTGGAATCCTCGGCATGCGAGTGCGGAGAAGAGCAAACCACTGACCACCTGCTGCAATGCACCCTGAGCCCTGCCACATGCACAATGGAGGACCTTCTTGCGGCAACCCCAGAGGCACTCCAAGTGGCCAGATACTAGTCAAAAGACATTTAACCAAATACCAAATTTGCAAAATCTGTGTTTTTTTTCCCTTTTCTTTTTAATCTGTGTGTTTGTTTTGCTCTGTTAGAATTGTAATTCAATGGTTGCTGATGACACGATAAATAAATAAATAAATAAATTACTAGTGAGTAAGGTCATAGCAGTTTCCCTCAGGTTCTGCTGTGCCTCTTTCCCAGTTCTTATATTATGGAATATTAATGCTGGATATTTTGTTGTCAAATTCATTGCAATATTAGTTTCTGTATTGCTTTAGGAAAATGTTTTAAAGTAGTACAATAAATAAAAGATGTTTAAAGAAATGCATTATTGCCTTGCAAAGGTCTGGGTGTGATATTTGACTATTTTAATTTTTATGGCTTTTCAGACTTTTCCCTACATTAGACTATTCTTGGGTGGAACTTGCATTTTCAAGAGACTAGCCCTTGATTTCCTGGCCTCTAATTCTATTTTTAAAAGGGCCCTTTGGTCAGTAGAAATCTTCTATAGGGTGCAGCAGCATAACTTCCTTTTTTAAAATGTGCACCATTCAGTCGGTTGAAGACGTAGCGGAGCGCTAGTGGTCTCGTTTGAGAGGTGGGAGCATAAAGGTTTGTCCTGACATGGTTCAGTCACTATCATGTGTTGGAACAGTGAGGTGCATGCTTTTGCCATTGACACCTACTTTTCGAGCGGATTTGGAGTGGCTGCCCCCCTCTCCAGATTTGGCCCCTTGTGATTTTTTTCTATGGGGTTTTTTGAAATCCCGTGTTTATGTGAACCGTCCAAGGACCTTACAAGATTTGATGACCAACATCCAGGAAGAAACTGCCAACATAATGCCTGCTATGCTGGCAAGAGCCATGACAAATGCCAGAAATTGGTTTACTCAGTGTATGGAGAATGGAGAATGGGGGACGTCACCTCCCTAATTTGATCTTCAAAACTACGTAAAACAAAACTTTAAGTATGCACCTACATTATAATTTTTTTCTGATTAATACAATGGGTTTTATTAAGTTTTGAAAAAAAGGAAGTTATGCTGCTGTAGTATCCCTGCCTTCTGAGATACTGGATTTGCAATGCACTTTACATTGGGCTAACTTTGTACCAAGTTGGGAAACTCCAGTTGGTTCAAAATACGGCAACCGGATTGGTTACAGGAACATCTAGGAGTGAGCATATTACACCTATCCTAAAATCACTCCACTGGCTGCCAGCTAGTTTCCAGGCAAAGTACAAGGTACTGACTTTGATCTTTATAGCCCTACATGGTTTGTGTCCAAGTTACTTACAGGATCGCCTTCTCTTGTACAATCTGCCCCTTAGGACACTGAGCTCCTCTGGGGGGCAGTTACTTCATCCAGCCAGAACCCGACTGGCAACTGACACCCAGAGGACCTTTTCATCGGTCACCCCAAGACTGTGGAGCAACCTGCCAGAAGAGTTCTGACAGCTAAATGAGTTGTCGGAATTTAACAACCATATAAATACCTATTTCTTCTGGCATATGTGTGTGTGTTTGATTATGCCCGCAGGCCCCTTCCTCAACAGCCATGCTACATCTGTTCAGGTTTTCTCTGAAAGACCCCCACCTGTGGTCCACAGATGACTAGTTGGGAACCACTGTATTCAGGGCCGTAGCCAGAAATTTGGGGGGGGGGGGGTTGAAAATCTCCGGGGGGGGGGTGTTGAAAATTTGAGGGGAGGTGTTGAAACCTGCCTCCTAGCTCACGCTGAAGCAAAGAGCACAGCAGGGGGCAGAGCAGCCTTCAATAGCCTGCAGCTCCGCCCCTGTCAACTACCTCCACCAAGTCTGGCCTCCTTAATGAGAGCATTCAACACCCCCCCCCCCACTTGGTTGCTTCGCTACATCGGCTATTGCTGCAAGTAATGACAGTGTGAATAAATTGTCAACATTTGCTTGAGATAGTGCTTGCAGTTCTGGAGGGACTCTTAATTTTTTGCATCCCATGGACTTAGCATGGGGATTTGGTTAACCAGTTAAAATTCATGAGTAAACCAGGTGTTTTTTTAACCTGAAAAATTTCGGGGGGTGGACCCCTAACACACACACCCCCGGCTACAGGCCTGACTGTACTAGAACAATATTACAAATGGTAAATAGGGTTTATTAAGCCTATCAAAAATAAATGTAACTTCTTCTGTTTTTAGAGATATACGTTGAAAGGAAGATTTATTTATTTATTTACAGTATTTCTATCCCGCCTTTCTCAGTCCAAAGGTGACTCAAGGCGCTTATAATTTGGCAGCAATTTGAATGCCACAACAATCATAAATACCATTAGAAACATTTAACATAATAAAAATCCATATAAAAACCATTAAAACTATAATCACCAATGCCTTCCAGTTAAACTCATTTTTCATTAGCATCATTTAAGCCATTCCATGTTCACTCTTTCATAATACTGTATTTATCTATTGCGCTATATTTCCAAAAGCTTGTTCGAAGAGCAAACTTTTGGAAATAAGATAAACATTTTTTGCCGAAAGACAATAGATTAGGAAGGAGGAGTTCTCTTATATACAAAAGCACAAATGAGTACAATTTAGACATGCTTTTGGGAACTAACACTCCTCTAGCTACATTGTTCTACTATTATTTTATTGTTTTATTATAGTTATTATTCTATTTTTTATTTCTTACCCACCTCTCCTCATGGCTCAAGCCAGGCTATAAAATAATCAAAGCACATAAACATTGTTAAAATACCACAAATACCCATATTAAAATGTATTTTATAAAAGATACATATTAAAACAATGCTGGACAAAGGATGAGGTTGGGAAGGGAGGCACTGGAGCCTTTCTCAGTAGAGAGAAGAGTTGATTGTGTCCAATTCTGGGCACCACAATTCAAGAGAGATATTGACAAGCTGGAATGTGTCCAGAGGAGAGCGACTAAAATGATAAAAGGTCTGGAGAACAAGCCCTATGAGGAGCGGCTTAAGGAGCTGGGCATGTTTAGCCTGAAGAAGAGAAGGCTGAGAGGGGATATGATAGTCATGTATAAATATGTGAGAGGAAGCCACAGGGAGGAGGGAGCAAGCTTGTTTTCTTCTTCACTGGAGACTAGGACGCAGAACAATGGCTTCAAACTACAAGAGAGGAGATTCCATCTGAACATGAGGAAGAACTTCCTGACTGTGAGAGCCGTTCAGCAGTGGAACTCTCTGCCCCGGAGTGTGGTGGAGGCTCCTTCTTTGGAAGCTTTTAAACAGAGGCTGGATGGCCATCTGTCAGGAGTGATTTGAATGCAATATTCCTGCTTCTTGGCAGGGGGTTGGACTGGATGGCCCATGAGGTCTCTTCCAACTCTTTGATTCTATGATTGATCTCAATGGTCCATGATGTATCCCAGGCATGGGCAGACTTCAGCCCTCCAGATGTTTTGGACTTCAACTGGCTGTTAGGAATTGTGGGAGTCCAAAACACCTAGAGGGCCAATGCTTGATGTATCCAATTCTTTCCTCAATCGTCTGCGCTCTCCCAAAGACTGGGAAGCCCTGCTCTAATGAGATTGGGTAGGAAGTCAATAAATGCATGACTCAGTAAGATGCATTGTCTCTTTTTAGTCTGCCCCAGGCCACCTGCAATACCATTTGCTTCCATCACTGCAGCCAAGGCAGAATACAATCTTGGAGAAGAAATTACATACAACTGTCAGCCTGGATATGTTTATCAATCAGGCTCAAGGAAATACATCTGCCCTTTAACTGGCAGATGGCCATCTATGTCCCTGAGATGCATACGTAAGTACATTATGATGATGTCTGCTGGAAGAATTCATCATAGTAGCCAATTCTTTATTGGAAGCCATCTGAAGAAAGTCTTTGCATTCTTTACTTGTTTATTTGTTTATTTTACATATTGATATCCAATATCTTTAGACTTTATGCGTATGGCATCAACAACAAATCAACCAGTCAATGAACAAATCAAAATAATAAACAAATTCACAAGAGGAACCAAGGAAGTTTTCAAGCATTATATATAAATATAAATAATGAAGAACCTCTGTCACATACTGATCTTGTATAACCTTAAACCAGAACAACTAAAACAGTTTTGAATGCTATAGTGACTTTTCACACTATTCAACTATAGCCCTACGATTCCACATTATATTCTAACTAGCTGTCCCCTGCCACGCATTGCTGTGGCCCAGTCTGTTGATCTGGAAAATAAAGTAATGAGAAAGTGTTGGTTTCTAATATATGTAATTTCTTTATGCTTGTGGGTAAACAGTATTTCTTGCTGTTCTTTGATGTGGAGAGTGTCTGGTTTGCCCACCCTGAACATGCAAGATATCGTTGTCCTTCTTTAAGGGTCCCTTTCAAATCTATGATACTATATCTGTGTGTGTGTGTGAATCCTATCTATCTATCTATCTATCTATCTATCTATCTATGGCTCTTTGTCAGGAGGACTTTGATTACATTTTCTTGCCCTGATGAAGGGAGTTGGATTGGATGGCCTTAAGTATTTTCTGTTGGTCATGGGGATTCTGTGTGGGAAGTTTGCCCTGATTCTGTTGTTCGTGGGGTTCAGAATGCTCTTTGATTGTAGGTGAACTGTGAATCCCAGTGACTACAACTCCCAAATGTCAAGGTCTATTTCCCCCAAACTCCATCTGTGTTCATATTTGGCCATATTGAGTATTTGTGCCAAGTTTGGTCCAGATCCATCATTGTTTGAGTCCACAGTACTCTCTAGATCAGTGGTTCTCAACCTGGGGTCCTCAGATGTTTTTGGCCTTCAACTCCCAGAAATCCTAACAGCTGGTAAACTGACTGGGATTTCTGAGAGTTGTAGACAAAAAACATCTGGGGACCCCAGGTTGAGAACCACTGCTCTAGATGTAGGTGAACTACAACTCCAAAAATCAAGATCAATGCCCACCAAATCTTTCTAATGCTTTCTGTTGGTCAGGGGAGTCCTGTGTGCCAAGTTTGGTTCAATTCCATCGTTGCTCTTTGATTATAGGTGAACTATAAATCCCAGCAACTACAACTCCCAAATGACAAAATCATAATTTTTGAGTGATGGTCACTCCTTGTGTTGGGAGACGTTTTGTTACCAAATTTGGTGTGATTTCGTTCATTGATTCTTTTGTGTTTAAGGTACTCATTACGCACAGAGCATTTTTATATAGATAGATAGATGGTCCATCCTGTGGAATTCTAGGATTTGTGGTTTGGGGTTTGGCCAGAAGGACAAGAGGAGCAACCTGGTAAACAAGTCCAAATCTCATGTGCAAAGCCCAGGATTTCATTGGATGGAATCATGCAATCTGCATCTCCATTGGATCAACAGTTTCTTTTGTTGTTGTTCATTCGTTCAGTCGTCTCCGACTCTTCGTGACCTCATGGACCAGCCCACGCCAGAGCTCCCTGTCGGCCGTCACCACCCCCAGCTCCTTCAAGGTCAGTCCAGTCACTTCAAGGATGCCATCCATCCATCTTGCCCTTGGTCGGCCCCTCTTCCTTTTGCCTTCCACTTTCCCCAGCATCATTGTCTTCTCTAGGCTTTCCTGTCTCCTCATGATGTCAGTTTCTTTTAGATTTATCTTTTTGTTGTTGTTTGTGTGTGTGTGCGTGTGTGTGTGTCAGAAACGACTTGAGAAACTGGCAATTGCTTCTGATGTGAGAGAATTGGCTGTCTGCAAGGATGTTGCCCAGGGGACGCCCGGATGTTTTGATGTTTTACCATCCTTGTGGGAGGCTTCTCTTATGTCCCCGCATGGGGAGCTGGAGCTGACAAAGGGAGCTCTTCCCAGATTCGAACCTCCGACCTGTCGGTTTTCAGTCCTGGCAGCACAAGGGTTTAAGGCATTGTGCCACAGAGGGCTCCGATTTATCTGGAATCCACACAGTAGTGGAGAGAGAGAAGATTTTTTTTTTCCCTGCAACAATATATGCGTGTCAATTACTCCTGCTGAACTGCAAACATATTGGAGTGTCTTGGACTTTCATGAGCCAGTTGTTTGACAAAAAACACAATCCTTGTGGAAATGAAACTTGTTATGAACAATATGGATAGATATAACCTCCTCCATTTCTGGTTTGTTTTTGTTTTTTTAAATGAAGATGAGACTGTAAGTGTGTGCACTTCAATAAGGGAGCTTTTTATGGGGATACTTTATTCATCATTTTAAGCTTGAGTTTGTATTTGAAATTTTGTATTTTGTGTTTGTATTTTGAAATGTTTTACAATATTTTGCTTGTGTTAGATTCTTACTGCGAATAAAAAGCCCTGGTATTGTTTCACATCTGTCTATAATCTGCTTGCCTCTCTGTCTACCCAAATGTAATGAAAATGTTTCGTCTATTCAAACAGCAAGGACATGTCCCTACCCTGGACCCTTGAAGAATGGAAATATACATTTCACAGACCTCAGCTATCAGAATTTTGTAGATTATTCATGTGATTCAGGGTGAGTTGTGTGTTTAAAACAGGTTCTTCGCTTCTGTCGCTTTAGAAAGTGGGACATTGAGTTCTTTTCCATTTGACATCCAACCTGTATCTGTTTGAACGTCCCTGTCATCACTGCCTGGGTTCCCCACCCATGATCAACAATATAGTCCAGATGGCAGATTTAGCATCATTGCTCCATTTTGAGCACTCTTAAATCTTTAAATCACATATATTTAATAACACTATGGTAACATGATTTTTGTTCCTGGGTTATGAATGCAATTTCCTAATTGCTTCTATCATAAAAACATGGGGAAAGTTTATTAAACTGCAAAATCTTTGTTTTTGTGGGACATCCTCCCCACGCCACATTCCCTGCGATGCGTGGTGATTCCAGCAGCTCATGTGATAAGGTCATAACTCTCCCACGTTCTTCTCCAAAAGACACATTTGCAGTTTTGGGTGTTCAGTCTGTATTTGGTTGCAGCCTTCTCACATGATAGTTAAAATGTGATCGTCGCACAGTGATGGAATTACAACACAGAGAAAATTTCTCTTCCTCTTATATTCCTAACCACTTAACTACTTTTAGGGAGGTTTATAGTAGTCCATGAATGTGGTCTGTGAAATTGGTATAGTGAATTTGCTGTGCTGTGCCAGTTGTTAGCCGCCCTGAATCCTTCTGCGGAGGATGAGATAGGACGGGATATAAATACCCCTAAATAAATAAATAAAAATCAGTATTTCTGAAAAGTATTTCTAACCCCATTTTAAAAAGCAAATCCCAGGGTGCATGTCCACTGTAGTCTTAATTCAGTTTGATGCCCCTTTAGCTGTCATGGTTCAATGCTATGGAGTCATTCCTGCTTCTTGGCAGGGGGTTGGACTGGATGGTCCATGAGGTCTCTTCCAACTCTTTGATTCTATGATTCTATGATTCATGGAAGTTGTAGTTTTACAAGTCTCTGCCAAACAGTGTTGCTATTGCAATAAGCTACAACTTCATGACCCCATAGTATTGATCCATGGCAGTTAAAGTGGTTTCAAAGTGTAAATTCTACGGTGTAGATGCACCTCTAGATACACTGATTTGTTTGGAACATTTTTGGCAACCAATCCATGTCTCAATAAAAGCTGATACAAGGGAAACAGGTAGTTCAGTCAAATGTTTTCTATTGGAGGAACATAATAATCGCCACTTTGAGTCTCCTGAGGGCTGAGAAAAGTGGTATACAAATAAAGTAAATAAATAAATATTTACACTATATGAACAAATCCTTATAGTGTTAGAATGTATTGAAACCTGCTCTTGTATTAATGCTTTCATTCTCAGGTATATTTTACAAGGACAGAAAAACAGCCAATGCCTGGCAGATGGGCAATGGAGTGCAAAGCTTCCTGAATGTCATCGTATGTATAAAACATTATTTATTTATATGTATGTGAAAATGCATGGGAGTAACCAAATCATAAGGGAGGGATTAGAGAATTTTATCAGGGTCATAATATACAAACGTGGCTTCATGTTGCCAAGACACTATGCCAAAATGAAGATTGTATACATCAGTTATGTGCCACTCCCCTTTGTGTTCATTCTTCAGGTCCTTCTGTATTAACACAATACCTGCAACTTGGTATACATGAAGTAGTTTAAGACACTATAAAAATAAATGACTTTGAAAGGAGGTGATTTATCTCTCCTTCAAAGGATACACATGAGATACCTCCAAACGGGCAAGGCAATACTTCATTCCCTTGAAGCTGTACCTTTGGTATACACATGGTAGTAGTACAAGATAAGCCATGTGTGGGGCAGAATAACAAAAGTGATAAGACAAAATGGTTGTTTCTGAAATAGCACATCAATTCCCTAAACAGAAACATCTGCCCATAAGGAATAAAAGCCCAGTGCATTTGTTTCCCATTTGTTTATTTAAAATATACACATAGACACCTACTACACTGTGTTGCATATTGACTTGAGAAGCAATTCCCATTTAAATCTATGGGTTTTTCCTTGAGTTGACATACATAGAAACAAGCCAGTTGGGCGACCATGGATTATGAAGAGGCAGTGATGTTGCTTGAAAGATAGCCACATGTACTTCAAGCATTTTAACTCTGCTTTGAGGATGACTCTGATTTCTTTCTTGCACAGAGATACCGCAGATGGAGAATCTTGAGATGGTAGGGAGGAAAGTTTTCAACTTTTCTCTTTATGAAAATTGAAGTGTAATCTCACTCGAAGGAGAATGACTACACTTATTTGTCACTAATGTTTATTTGACCAGTGCAAAGCTTTTTTCTGCATTTCAAACCTGTCTAAAAAGCAACATTGAAGATGGCAACATAACTCATTCAGCAACTGAAATGCAATTTGGAGAAACCCTTCAAGATCAATTGTAGATTTGTAGAATTGTAGAATGCATTTTGTCCTTTCCAGTGATGGAACTCTTTGAGAAATTGAGTATGACATATTTTCTAATGTTTTACAGACACCTGCATTGTGTCATATACATAAACAAAATATATGTACATAATATCATAGTAATCATATAATGATAACATAATACAATCCATATGAAGAAGCCAGGAGTCTCTTTTAGCAGGAAGCCCATATTAAATATCCATTAATTCAGTTCGAAGAGCTGAATTCTAGTGGCAAGCAAAACCAGAGAGCAGGATGAGGAGGACACTAAAAATGTATGCATGTGTGTTCCTTCAAGTCTCTTGTTGACTTATGGAAATCCCATGAATTTCATAAGGTTATCACAGCCTTCATTGGCAGTTTCCCTGCTTAGCTTCCAGGATCAGATGTGCTATCTTTAACCATTTAGCATAGAGAAGAGTGATTGACAGGGGCGGCTCGTCCATTACGCGAAGTAAGCGGTCGCAGAACACTTTTTTTTGCCAGGGGTGCAGAGGCACCTCTGTAAATGCCCTTCGACCGCCACTTGAGGAGCACCCCCTCAGCTCACAACAGCCCTAGCAGTCCGGGAGGAGCCTCGGCTTTCTTGCCTCACTGCTGGGCGATACTCTTCCCAAAGGGGCCGGGCCCTTGAGCCTCGCCTAGCCCCTCTCGTTCCTGCTCCACCCGGCCACCGGGTGCACGAGCAGAGCTGGCGCTCAATTGTTCTCTGCGTTCAATCCCTTCCCCATGACCGGCTCCCTTTCCCGATCCCCTGGCGCTCCACCCTCCTCCTCTCCTCTCCCCAATCCGGAGGCGTGTCTAAAGACCCCAGCATGCGCACCAAAATTCGCCTCTTCTCCTGACTTTCTCTTCAGCAATTGGGACCGAGAGAGAGAGAGAGAGAGTCCCTCTGGCTGGAGGTATCTCCCACCTCTGCTCCCTCCTTTGTTTTTGTGCCTACCTTCAGGAAAGGTGGGCATCTCCACCTCTCTCTCTCTCTCTCTCTCTCTCTCTCTCTTGGTCCCAATGGCTGAGGAGAAAGTCAGGAGAAGAGGTGACTTTTGGTGCACACGCCGGGGTCTTCAGGCACGCCTCCGGACCCAAAGCGGGCCAGGCAAGGGAGCAAGTGTGGCAAGTGTAGTTACTGGGATGTATAGTTCACCTACAATCAAAGAGCATTCTGAACTCCACCAATGATGGAATTGAACCAAATATGGCACATAGAACTCCCACGACGAACAGAAAATATATATCAATGATTGGTTGGGGGGAGGGGCACCAAAATACTGTTTGCTTACCATTGAAAATTACTTAGGGCTGCCTCTGGTGATTGATAACCTGGAAAGTCAGCTGTTAATGATAGAATGAAAAGTGGCACTCAAGGGAAGCCAAGAATACTTGATCTCTCCCCAAAGCCTAAGATTCTCCGCCTTTGCCTTGTGGGGAGGGAAGTTTTCTATTTATATGGTACAAATAAGTTTGTTTTGATTTTCCAGCTGTGATTTGTCCTCCGCCACCAGTTTCTGAGTTTTCAGTCCTTTCTTTCCAAAGACTTAAGCCAGGAAACATATCAGCCTTCCAAGATGAAATCAAATTTGAATGTTTATTGCCTTATGCACTACTTGGAAATGAAACAGCTGTCTGTCAGGCTGATGGCAACTGGAGTGCACTTCCAGAATGCAGAGGTAATAACCTTAATGAATGTTATTATGAATCCAATATTGCTATTTTAAGGACAAATAGACATGTCTCTGAATCCTTTCTTGGTACTACTTCTACTGCAATTATTTCCCTAGAATCAGTTGCTACATCGGTTTTAGAATGAGAACAAACAACTTTTATTCTGGGATGGATCTGAACCTCAATACATTATCTGAACAGAATACTTAAGTATCACTTTAACTGGATCCACTGTGTGAAATCCATGAATTGGAGTTTTTGTGAGATTCTTAGAATTTTCTGCCACAGAGCTTCAATGCTATATTTTTGGGATGTGGGAAGAGTAGTGAATTACATTTTACAGCCTCCCAATTCCAGAGGTTTCTGGATAAAATGATTCTTTAGATCAGAGTTTCTCAAACTGTGCTCCTTCAGATGTTTTGAACTTCAGTTCCCACAATGTTGACTTTAAAACAAATAAAGTCAACAAAGATACAGTATCATATAGTCATTTTGCATTTGACAATTCAAACATTTTTTTTCTCGAACATCACTTGGAGATTATATATATATATATATATATATATAGTCTTAACATTAATAATTAATAAAGTGAGATAATGATAAAAGTAATAATAAAAGTACATCTACATTAGTTTAAAACTTTCCTTTAAAAAGCTCCCAAAATTCCTAACAGATGGTAAGCTGTCTGGGATTTCTGGGAACTGGAGTCCAGAACACCTGAAGGAACAGAATTTGAGAAACACTGGTTTAGATCCATTTTAATCTGTTTTCAGGTCTGGTTATGGAACAGAGACTGGTTTGGTTGCCTTTGTTGTGGCTCAGCAAGCGGCAGAAGATTTTTCAGAGGATGAGAGACTTGATGGGTTTCAAAGTGAAGAGTCTGGTAGTGATCAGAGAATTGCAGGCTGAGAAGGCCATTGTTTGGGATTCCTGTGCTTGCTCCCAGGCAACAGGAAGTGAAGATTTCAGTTCCCTTGTGAAATGGCCTTTGGCTGATGGGGAGTTTTCCCAAGAAGCCAGATTAGGTTTGAGAATGGAGAGAGTGAAAAATAGACTAATTAGATGTAATGAGAGAATCCGTGAGAAGTCCTTGAAGTCCAGGTGCATTTGGCATGATCTCATGGCTTCTTGGTCGGGCTTAAATTAAGTGGTGTTTACTTCATGCCTCTCAAAGGAGACAATGTTGCCATAAGGATGATATTCCTGTCTTGGCTGTCAAGTTCATGCTTCAAGTTTCCTGTCTTTGCCTTTGTTCTTTGAAGGGTTTGCCTTGGAAAAAGTTCCTGTTTTCATACTTATGGATTTATGTTTGAATGACTGCTGTGGATTTTGGCTCTCTTGACTTCGTGTACTTTACCATCTTTGGATTGCTGCTATTTTGTATTTTCTACTCTACTGCAGTTTTCGGAAATGCCCTTTTTTGCCTTTGTACATGCTTTTCTTAATAAAGTTTTGTAGTTTGTACTACTGGACTCTGGTGTGGTGCTGGATGAAAAGGTGTCACAAGGCTAGAGTGCAACAGTCTTGGTGGATGACCTACTCAGAGAATGGACATTGGGAGGATGTCCTTGTTAAGTCTCCTGGACCTCTTGGTGGCTTTTTATACCATCACCTCATTGGGATGGGAGTTGGGGGGATTTCTGTACAATGGCTCTGTTTCTTCCTGGAGGGATGCACCCAGAAGAAGGTGCTGCTGGGGGATTCCTGTTTGAGGCCCTGTTTCGTATGATTTTAACTGACTTGTTTTAATAATTGTACATATAATTATATTTTAATCATGTTCTATTTTGCATTGTTTTGAATGTTGTGAAACGCTTTGGGTCTTACAAGAAAGAAAAAAGTGATGACAGCAGCAATAGTAACAGAGAATACTAAGAACCTGACAAAACTAAAAATCTGAGAATATGATATAATGGAACCATAAAAGTAACTTCATATGAAATTGCTGAAATTGGGTGGTGAGACTACATCCCTAATCTTTTTCCAAATATACTTTCTCTCTGCCACAGCTGTGGAGTGTCCACGGCCAGAAGACATTGAAAATGGATATATAAATTTGCTTCTTCGTAGACCATATCATTACAGAGAAACTGTGACCTATGGTTGTAATCCAACATATGTGCTGGATGGACCTGTAGAATCCAGATGTGAGAAGACAGGCCAGTGGTCAACAAAACCAACTTGCAAAGGTATGGTGTCTGGTGTTCTGTAAGACTTCATTGAAAAATATTATCATGATTTTAACACTTTTACAATACACCTTATGTGATCATAAAACAAGATGTCGAAGTGTGAAATCCAGAACTTTGAGTACAAGTACATATAATTGGGGTTTGGGGGTGGGGAGCAGGGTCTATATACATCTCTGTGTTGGCTTAAGACAGTGGATCTCAACCTGTGGGTCCCCAGATGTTTTGGCCTTCGACTCCCAGAAATCCTAACAGCTGGTTAACTGGCTGGGATTTCTGGGAGATGTAGGCCAAAACACCTGGGGACCCACAGGTTGAGAACCACTGGCTTAAGCAATCTAACCAGTGAATACAGATAGTCCTTCTACACTACAATATATAATTACCTAAACAATAAAGATATGAAGATGCCTGATACAACACACATGCACATACATACACATTGGCCATGATCCGTATTGATCCACCTGCTGACAGAATAATTCAATGAGTAGTTCCAGAGGTAATCCTGCTACCCACATAATGTCCCACAAGTTATTATCCTTCTCTCCTTAACAGTCCTCTGTTGAATCAGAAGTTCTGGTGCATAGGATTTCCAAAAAAAATACAATGCCGAATCTGAGTGTATGTGTGGGTGTGTTGCATGCAAAGGATTAGCTCTTCATGGATTCAGATAGTTAGAATTTTAGTCTGTAGCTCAAGGGTGATGATGTTAATTCTGGACAATGCTCATCTTGGTTACTCAAGTGAGTTTAGTAACCTTTTCCCCACTGGGACCATTTAAGATAAAGATGTTATGCATGTAAAATATTATTATAAGATACTGTCATCATATTATATTTATTATGTTATAATTATCTATTCCTATAAATAATAATGACAGGAATAAGCCTATAGCTGTAATTTTTGACATATGGTTTCCTGCTTGAGAACATAGAAGACAAGATAGGGGCAGAACACCATTGAGAAGTCAGACGACACACTAGAAATAATTTTAGTTAAAAGAGTCCTGTAGATGATTTCTTTAATGTACCAGACTCCATCAGAACAATTTTGCTTGCCTTATTAATAAAATAACCAGACTGAGTAAGAATGTGACTATTTTCCTTAACAGTTCTGTGTTCTTGAGTCATTTTTCTTACCAACAGAAGTTTTATTGTCTTAACTACATTGCTTACATTCCCTTCTCCTTAGCTCCATGTACAATTCCTGTCAAAAGAGCAACTGTGCTTTACAACAATCAGAAAGTCAAGGTGCAAGACCATCTCACGAGCGGAATACAACATGCTGAGATCATTGAGTTTTTCTGTAAAAATAAAGAGCAGGGCTGTAGTTTTACATCACCTGCTCAGTGCGTAGATGGCAATTTTACAGTTCCTGCCTGTTTCAAAGGTACGACCAAGATACTCTTCTGTTATAAATGAAACATGTGAGATGGATTCATTCCCATTAACATTCAGCTCATTTATCTAAGAATTGTAATGATAACATTATGACATGTGGCAAAGTCTTCTAGATGCATGTTTTCTGATCAACTTGGAATAAGCCTGGAGTGTAATTTTGCTGAAGCTAGCATGAGAATATGGAGGTTCCGTGTCAAAGTAGTGTATTTTTTCCGGAATATTCTGTGATATTCTATTTCATATATCCCAATCACTCCTTTTAAATCTTTAGGGCTCATATTGTGGAAACAATGTCGTTCAGAACATGCATATAGAGAAGGAGAAAGGTTCATATACACTAGACCAGCATTTCTCAGCCTGGGGGGGGGGGGGGGTCATGAGGGGGTTTCAGAGAGGTTGCCAAAGACTACACAGTATTTTCTGTTCATCATGGGGGTTCTGTATGGAAAGTTTGGCCCAATTCTATTGGTGGTGGGGTTCAGAATACTCTTTGATTGTAGGTGAACTATAAATCCCAGCAACTACAACTCCCAATGTCAAATCTATTTTTCCCCAGCTCCACCGGTGTTCACATTTGGGCATGTTGAGTATTTGTGCCAAGTTTTATCCAGATCCGTCATTGTTTGTATCCACAGTGCTCTCTGGATGTAGGTGAACTACAACTCCAAAACTACAACTCCAATGCTCACCAAACCCTTCCAGTATTTTCTGTTAATCATGGGAGTTCTGTGTGCCACGTTTCGTTCAATTTCATCATTGGTGGAGTTCAGAATGCTCTTTGATTGTAGGTTAACTATAAATCCCAGCAATTACAACTCCCAAATGACACAATCACACCCCCCCCCCCCCCACAACCCCACCAGTATTCAGATTTGGGCGTATTGGGTATCTGTACCAAATTTGATCCAGTGAATGAAAATACATCCTGCATATCAGATATTTACATTACAATTCATAACAGTAGCAAAATTACAGTTATGAAGTAGCAACAAAAATAATGTTATGGTTGGGGGTCACTACAACATAAGGAACTGTATTAAGGGGTCATGGTTGAGAAATACTGCACTTGACAAAAAAAATCAAATGGCAAAATTGCCCTATATCCTCATGTGAGTCAATGTGAGTACTGTACCCTTAACTCTTATCAAAAATGGGAACCTTTCCCTTCTTTAAGTAGAGGAGCAAAAGGCAAGGGTGTAGTGCATCCAGGGGCGGCTCAACCCATTACGCAAAGTAAGCATTTGCAGTATAGTTGATTTTGCCCAGGGGCGCTCTTGAGGTACTCTTGGGCGAAAATAGACCTTGACATATGCAAGTTGTAGTTACTGGGATGTATAGTTCACCTATTCAAGGAGCATTCTGAACTCCACCAATGATGGAATTGAACCAAATATGGCACACAGAATTCCCACGACGAACAGAAAATATATATCAGTGATTGGTTGGGGGGGGGGGGCAACATACTGTTAGCTTATCATTGAAAATTACCTAGGGCCGCCTCTGAGTGCATCCCATTAGAAACTAAGAGGAACACTGACACGCACACATACCCTTACCCTTCTCTCCCTGCCGTGGTGCTGCTTCTGGATTTGTTTTAATCCATGGAGAGAGAGATGATGGCAGCTGGCCCCCTAAGATGGCATGGACGCATTCCCGTCTCTGCAAAATGGCATTGGTTAGATCAAAATCCATAACTTTGACTCCAAAGCCTGCCCTCAATTTATACATGGATATATACAGTATACAATTCAAAAAAGTCATTTGTTCATATGCAATCTTATTTGGAAGATTATAAAATGCCATTACACCCATATATAGAAATATCAAGTATTTTCAATGGGTTGATACTCTCTGTGTGTGAGCTCTCTCTCTCTCTACCATATAAGCTCTTACTGACAGAATGTTCTCTGTGTCTCGTTCTATGATTGGCTATGAACGGAACCATTCACAAACTTTGAGAATTAGCTGTTTTACCTGAATGTGTAATTTGTTTTAAATAGAACGCGGGATGATTGCAACCTTCTTCAAAACAGACATAGCAGACCTGCCGCCTTGTGAGAACGTTAACTGAACAGTCTATCTTCAGATGTTGCTAAAGGAAGAAATACTGTATATGACTGGAGCATCCAAGTTTCTCCTCGACTGAAGCTACCAGCAGTGCAAGAACATCATAGTCATCCTCTCCTAAACAAGTTTTTAGAAGTAACAATGCCATATTTGCATAAAAGCAACATAATATTTTGATAGCTTTTTTCTCATGTTACATTTTAGTATCCATGTGCTTAGTTTTCCTAGAGTATGTAAGGGGTTAATATATAGTCAAAAATATAGAAAGATAGCTGTGTTAGCAATAGGACATTTGATATGATCATAGCGTTACTTTTTCATACTTGTTTATGCAAATTACACATTTTAAGTAACCTCACCATATTCTACTATTGTGTAGTCAATTATTTTCCTGCAGAACTGTGGCAATACTTACAGCCATCGGACTTAACATCAGCAATAGCAGAGACTTTGAAGGAGAATCCAGAAGAGTGGAGGACTCACTGCAGAGTTTCTATGCAATTAGGCAAAGAGAAGACAATAGCTATTTTGTAGGAAAGTATATCAAATAAAGTACACCATTTTTATTTTATGATAATTGTTCATTAATTAGACCAGCCATGTCACATGAAACATAGCGGCTGTGGAGAATTTGTAAGTAAGCCTATAAGGATGCATCTGTACTAGCCAGGCCCATAACCAGGATTTTGATTCGGGGGGCGGGGGGGGTCAGGATCTACCCTAGCAAACCTTTTGTATCATTATCCCAGTACCAGTAAGGCCTTCTTGTGGACCACCCTGAGAATTTGGGGGGGGGGGGGGGCTGAAGCTACGGGCCTGGTACTAGCTATGGGCAAACCAGCCCTTCAGGTGTTTTGGATATCAACTCCCACAATTTCTAATGGCTGGTAAGTTGGTTGGGATTTCTGGGAGTTGAAGTTCAAAACTCCTGGAGGGCCAAAGTTTTCCCATGCCTGATCTACACTGTAGAATTGATTCAGCATGACAACACTTTAACTGCCATGGCTCAGTGTTATGGAA
The DNA here is from genome assembly GCF_037176765.1 of Anolis sagrei. Classification (NCBI taxonomy): domain Eukaryota; kingdom Metazoa; phylum Chordata; class Lepidosauria; order Squamata; family Anolidae; genus Anolis; species Anolis sagrei. Next base: position 181,382,773 of record NC_090022.1, read on the forward strand.
TCCTAGGAGTAGTAGTTTACAGAGTATTTGGACTCCTCTCCCAAGTAGTGCACTTGCAGTTATAGTGGAATCAAAGTCATATGAAGTGTCGTGTGTGCCAATCCAAAAACACTGAAACAATTAATGCATGCTTTGAGGTGGGGGTACTTATTGATTCTTCATGAAAGATTTAACCATAAAGAGATACGAGGTTTTTCAACCAAAGGGAAAAAGAAGGAATAGCTCCAACACTGAATTACTACAATGCAGCTGAACAACTGACACTACAGTGTGACACATCAGAAGAAAGCCTTGGAGCAGTTTTAATGCAAAGCCAGCAGTGTAGTACAGCAATTACTGAAGTCAGGAATGTAGCCGGGGGGGGGGGGGGCTCCCCGAAATTCTCATGGTGGTCTTACTGGTACATTATTAAAACTGTTATGTTTATTCATATCATGATCTGATCACCATGCTCCATATATCACATATGCATGGGGGTATTGGGGTAACGATACAAAAGGTTTGCTAGGCTAGACCCTCTTTCACTCAGACTCAGCCCCCCCCCCCCCATCAAACTCAGCTCCCCCCAAAACAAAATCCTGTCTACGGGCCTGACTGAAGTGAAGATTAGGTATGCAGCCAAAGCAGATTTCTACAGTAGAGTTTGGAGTATAGCTGTTTCATCAATTTGTCTTGGACATAGAAAAGAGGTGTACACTATATGCGGGCAAAAATGAGCTCCCCTATCATCCACCCAGGCTTGGGGAAATTGCTCAATGAAAGTCCATCAGGTCTCTCCAGGTGTGTTTCCTGCTCCCATTGATAAAATCGGGGCTATCTTTGAGGAAGATCTCACGCCCATGCCCCAAGCCATCTTTACCTGTTGTAATAGTCGTCATCCCCAAGTATCCATTTTGTACATTGGACTAACTATTGTGTTCATCAGAGCCAGACTATAAAGCTCATCATGGACTCATCACCTGGTATCACACTGCACTCCTTTCGAATTCTGCCTCTCTTGGAGGTGGAACATTAAACAGATTGACTTCAAATGCTCAAATGACAGTTTATTGAATTTCCCACTACCATGAAGAGCCAACTAGTGATCACATCCAAAGGAGACCTGGGCCGCTGAGGATGCATATCCTTGCCAGACATTTGTTCAGTTGAACAGGAGCTGGCATGGGTTTCTTGAATAGCTGTCAAATGAAATAAAAATGCTCTGTATTTACAGTTGTGATATGTCAGTACTGTGGAGTGCTTTCTCCACTGGCATCCCCCTTGGACACTGAGAAAAAACTCTGGCTTTGCCTTCTATCTGTCTGTGTCTGATTTGGCCTTCTGGGTCAGCTAGACATGCAGGGCTTCTGAACTCACAGTTCTTATGAAAGCTGAAATCACTCAACACAGAGGTGACAATGTGCATCTTTCTCTGGAGGGCTGTGATCTCTACTTGGACTCACTGATCCAACAGTTACAGCAAGGGATATGGGGTTCATGGGGGGTCAATCTATCTTCTCCCAAGATAGATTGACCCCTTCCTGTGGCATATATGGAAGGGAGAAGAGAACACCAGACATGTGTTAACTTCTGGGGAGGGGAATTCATGGGTTGATTTGATGTAAAGAAAAGCAAGAAGATCCTGTAGCCACAATAAATGCAGGTGAGCTCACCTCCTGTGAATCTGTAGGTCACATCCCATAAATGATTTATGTGGCAAGTCTTGCCAGGTATATAGCACACCTCTGTGACTTGATATCTTGTGTAAACCTTTTCTGGTCTGGAAAACATTAGGTCTTTTCTCCTCTGAGATTTACTTTGCCAACAAATGGTCAACTTCAAGAAGAATTTTAGTTATGAATGTAGCTGATTGGTGACTATTGTATTTTCATTAAAGTTATGGCCGCATATTTAATTTGTAACATGGTGTACAGACTCTGTCTTGATGTAACAAAAAGAAGGTGTGCACAGAGAGAAAAAGAGTTGCTAGCAGTAGTGTTTGGAGTACATCGGTTCCATTAATTCATCCTTGGTTACATAACAGAAATACAACCATTAGAGATTATAATGAAGGATCCCTTCCCAAGTTCTCCCAGGAGAGTAAAGCGAATGCTGCTAAGACTACAGACCTAAGCCATGAACATAAAATACTGCCCAGGATATTCCCTCCTCCCTAAGCAGGGCACACTTTTCATTATTTTATTTTTATTAAAAGTTTTTAAATGAAAGTCAAAACTACAAATATATGCTAGAGCTCTCTCAAGGTTTTGCCTCCTCAGATCAGAAGCACTGAACCATTCAGGAGGTATCTTTGAGACTATTAAAATGTAAGTTGTGAAATTACGCAGACTAACCTGAGAGCACATTCCATTAAAAGGCAGTAAAACATATGCCTGAGGAGACATCTCTATGGATTCCAGGGTTGTAGTTTGGTGAGGAACCAGAGAAGACTAAAAACTTTGTAAAACTATGTCTCTCGTGATTCCATTTAATTGAGCTACCCTAATCAAAGTGGTGTTGAACTGCATTGATTCTACTGATTTTTAAGTCAAGTTTAGGTTAGTTCACCATTTTGTGTACTATTTTATTATTTGTGTGTTTCACTGCCACATGGACTCCGGCAGAATTTGTTTCAGTATAAATCTGTCCCTGATCATGTCTATTTTGCATATTCATTTATTTAAAGTAGTGTTGCAAAATATTTATAGTGTTTTTCCCATGTAATTATTTAGAATGAGTAATAATGTTGAATTTGGTGGGCTTATGACAAGTTAAGTCTGTATTGGAGAAAGACTGGAAGGTTACTAGGAAAGTTTCAATGAATTTAAGTAATAATTGCGAATAAGATTTTAAAAACCATATTCAATTAGATTTTGAATCAATGTTAAGGTAGATAAACAATGTTAAGGTAAGTTAAACCCTTGTGCTGCTGTACTGCTGACCTGAAGGTTGATTGTTCAAATCCGCAGGACAGGATGACCTCCCTCTGTCAGCCCCAGCTCCTGCCACCTTAGCAGTTCAAAAGCATGCAAAATGTGAGTGGATAAAGAGGTACCACTTCGGCGGAAAAAGGCAAAAGAGATGCTCCAAGCAGTCTTGCTGGCAACACAACAGAAAGGTGACACAACAGAAAGCTGACAATTGTCAATTTAGCTTGAAAATGGAGAAGAACACTTCTCCCAGAGCCAGAGATGAGCACTAGCTCCAAAAGCCAGAAATGAAAGGAGAAGCCTTTGCCTTGTCTGTGTTTGTGTGTCTCATTGTATGCTATTGCAAGGCATTGAATGTTTGCCTATGTCTGCTGTAAATGCTGTAATCTGCTCTGAGTCTCCTAGGGGAGAAGGGCAGAATATAAATAAAGTGTGTTGTTGTTGCTGACAACTTCAAATTTAGTTAAAGTTCTAAAATCAAATTGTTTCTTCTTGTCTTGGGAATTTCAAACACAACTTGACTGATTTTAGCCCCAAGGGCTAAGGACTGTGAGCTTGAGCTTCCTCCAGTTTTGACATTTCCAAAGAAATGAAATGAGATGTTGATTTGGAAAGATGAGACAATACTCCCTATTATTATTGTGAATCACTCACCACCCACTGCATCAGTTTCCTCCAATCAGCTCCGCTGATAAATACTATGTCATGAAGCAATTCGTTCAGAACAACTAGACCTTTGAACTACACTGTTTTCTGGATTCTTATGAGGATTGCACAGACTTTTGCCTGAAGGTTCAGTCTGTTTACTCAGCAGCATGGGGAATTTCTCTTTTCTGGCTGTGTGTACTACAAAACATAAATAAACAATGTGTGTTAATATTTATCCTTTCTGTCCTGTTAATTTTAGGAGGCAACGTTCTGAGTTTAGGCTCATTTGACAGCTTGAAATCCAGCAGCAATACCACCATCCTTGCTCATCCTATGGACTGATGCTCTAACTTATACTGTACTCATAGCTTAAGGTAAGCTAATCTAATTATTTAGCATGAAAAGAGAACTGCATTATCTTAAGGAATGATACACCATAGGTTTTGTATTTAAAAAAGTTTTTTTTTTCATTTTTGTGGGAGATAAGATTTTATTTTTCATTTCACTTTCCACCATTTGTTGGTTGACAAGGTCTTATGGAAAATGCAACCACGAGCTTTCATGTTTACTGCTGATACTGCAGTTGATGGCCGTGTGAATGCCCTTAGTGGGTGATATTTTGTCTAATCTAAATGTTAGCACTGTTGTTTGTATTCAGAGTGTCATATTGGATTTCAATAGTATTGAATCTTAATGAGAAAGATCCATATGCTCATTATTTTATGTAGTACTAGCTGTCCCCTGCCACGCGTTGTTGTGGGCCACATGGGGGTTCTCTGTGGGAGAATTGGCCCAATTCTATTGTTGGTGGTGTTCAGAATGCTCTGTGATTGTAGGTGAACTATAAATCCCTGCAACTACAACTCCCAAATGCCAAGATTCTATTTTTCCCAAACTCCACCAGTGTTCACATTTGGGCATATTGAGTATTTGTGTAGAGTTTGGTCCAGATCCATTATTGTTTGAGTCCACAGTGATCTCTGGATGTAGGTGAACTACAACTCCAAAACCAAAGGACATTGCCCACCAAACCCTTCCAGTATTTTCTGTTGGTCATGGGAGAACTGTGTGCCAAGTTTGGTTCAATGCCATCGTTGGTGGGGTTCAGAATGTTCTTTGGTTGTAGGTGAATTATAAATCCCAGCAACTACAACTCCCAAATGACAAAATCATATTTTTTTTGAATGAGGGACATACATTGGGTTGTTAGGTGTCTTGTGTCCAAATTTGGTATCAATTTATCCAGTGGTTTTTGAGTTCTGTTAATCCCACAAACGAACATTAAATTTTTATTTATATAGATTTAATATTGTTGCACTTTTATGTCATATTTCTTTATCTGTATGCGAATGGCCTATGGTCTAAGCCAGTGGTTCTGAACCTTCCTAATGCCACGACCCCTTAAAACAGTTCCCCATGTTGTGGTGACCCCCAAAAATAAAATGATTTTCATTGCTACATATAACTGTAATTTTGCTCCTGTTATGAATCATAATGTAAATATCTGATATACAGGATGTATTTTAATTCACTGGACCAAATTTGGCATAAATACTTGATACGTCCAAATTTGAATACTGATGGGATCAGGGGGATTGATTTTGTCATTTGGGAGTTGTAGTTGCTGGGATTTATAGTTAACCTACAATCAAAAAGCATTCTGAACTCCACCAATGATGGAATTGAACCAAACTTGGCACACAGAACTCCCATGACCAACAGCAAATACTGGAAGGGTTTGGTGGGCACTGACTTTGAGTTTTGGAGTTGTAGTTCACCTACATGCAGAAAACACTGTGGACTCAAACAATGATGGATCTGGCCCCAACTTGGCACAAATAATATGCCCAAATGTGAACACTGGTGGAGTTTGGGGAAAATAGACCTTGACATTTGGACGTTGTAGTTGCTGGGATTTATAGTTCACCTACAATCAAAGAGCATTCTGAAACCCATCAATGATAAAACTGGGCCAAACTTCCCTCACAGAACCCTCATGACCAACATAGTTTTCTGACGGTCTTTGGCAACCCCTCTGACACCCCACCCCCAGGGTTGAGAAACACTGATCTATGCATTAATAAACAACTACAACAGCAGTTAAGATATCTTTCCTGAGACAACAATGCTTAACAGGCATAGCTCTCCAAAATGGCAAGATCTGCGATGGACTTTTTAGATATGAAGAAATAGTACACTGTATTGTGAATGTGAACACCTGTAATTCAAACTATCATTTTTCAACCAAACCTTTGAAATCACCCATTATCTGGATTTTGCCTAACTCACTGTTCAAGGTAATACTCAACAGTATTACTAGGAATTGCCTCCTCCCCAATTTGTATGCAATAAATAAATAAATACATAAACCATGTCAGGAAATTTTTATCTATTTCTGTTCTTTTTTTTAAGGAACCAAAGTACTGTGTTTGAACTCATTTTATCAGCTTGCTATTCAGCAGTCATGTCTCCAGTCCTTCTCATCGTAGGGACCGTTGCTCTTGTGCATAGTGTCTTTGCAGCACAGGGTAAGCTTTTCAAGGCCTTTAAAACAAGAAAAAGTACGGTATTATCTTTGGGACTAATCATCATGATTTACTACACCTTAGATATTCTAGGCAATTTACTTTTATCCATCCTGTGGGGGACAGGACAGGTTTTTAGTAATTGATTTGTCCTAAAAAGCCTCCATTAAAGGAAATGATTATGTTAATTAATGGCCAGTTATATACAGGATGTGTTTATTTCCATTCTACTCAGTGCAAGCAAAGCATATAATCTGTGTCACCAGGGACACTCTAAGAATTTGTCCTAGTCCCAACTAACGAACTAATAATTCCAGTTAGAATAAACCTGAGAAATTAACAACTGAATGGAAATTTAGCACTTGAGGAAATTCCATCGTTTATTTATTTACAGTATTTATATTCTGCCCTTCTCACCCCGAAAGGGACTCAGAGCAGATCACAGAACACATAGATGGCAAACATTCAATGCTGTTATGCATTGACAAAACAGACAACTGTACATAGATAGAGGTATATATAGGCTTTCCCATCTTTGGCATCTTGGAGGCTGTGCTCGGTTCTGGCCGAAGTGGTTTGAAGTGGTGCTGTCACTCCACTTCCCTGCCAAAGATCCTTGTTTGTAAACTCCCTCGTTGATCAAATCACTGGCATTTTCTGGCATTTTTCTGGCATTTCCTTATGGGTGCCTTATGGGTGCCTTCCCGCTTACGCAGTACCTATTAATTTACTCACATTGCTATTTTTGAAATTGCTAGGTGGGCAGAAGTTGTTCTGACCAGGGCTTCAAACTGTCAACCTTTCAGTTGGCAAGATTTATTGCATCTGGCAGTTGCATCTGGCTGCATCTGCTGTGCTAAAGCCCGGCCCATCACTTCAATAGATCTATTCTAATTTGGACTGTTGATTAATGATTGTCCAGTGTTCTAAATATATGAATGGTTGCTATGTGACATCTGATGACAGATTTGTGCGAGAAGTGCAAAAAATGAATTATGACTAGATGTCTAAATCAAACTACTTCATCACATGGAATAATGAAAGCGTTTGGGATCAGCAGAGAGGGCTAAAGATCTGTTCAAACTACAACTCCTATGATTCCATACCATGGAGCCATGGCAGTAAAAGTTATGCCGATCTGCATTCATTCTACAGTATAGATCAGGCATGGGCACTCTTTTTTTGCCTTGGGACCGCATTGTGGGCCCGACTTGAGAGGGACAGGCCAGGAGGGAGGGTGGTTGGGTACTCATTAGGTGGGATGGCCCTGGGAGGGACAGGGCCTGTTAGAGGGTGGGACTGGTAGGGGGCAGGCCAGGTCCTGGGTCACTCTCAGGTTGTCCTCCTGGCCTAAGGATGAAGTTACTCACCCCATCCTTATGCCAGTAGGGAAACAAGACATGTGGCAACTGCCTGATCCTCCTTCCCTGATCTTCAGGCTGTCCTCTCGGCATTATGCCAGAAGGACGACGAGACAGGACTCCGGAGGGCTTTCAGCTGTTCCATGCCTTCCTCGAGCTATCCTCAGCAAAAGGACAGGGTTGCTCGCACCATCATTATGCTGGGAGGAGGGTGAGACATGAGGTGACTGAGAGCACTCCAGAGAGCAATCAACTGCCATGTACCTTCCTCCCCCAACCTTTCTGCATAAGATGTGGCAGGCCACCATGTCTTTATGCTAAGAAGACAAGGAAAATGAGGAGAAACTGATGTAAGCACCCAGGGGGCCACATTTGCCCCCCAGACCTTAGTTTAGCTATTCCTGGTGTTGGTGCACCAGGAATAACTAACTCTCTGGAAGTTGAACATGGAGGGCTTTTCTGCTTTGTTTATCTCTTTTCAGTAGTAGGACTATTTGGTCAGTGGCTACTTGATACTCTCATTTCCAACCTGCCTTCCACAATATTCCAGCAGCATATTTTGAGATTTCAAGAGTTCCATAAAAACCCACAATGTATTGTAATACATCTTTTTCCCCTGCGGGTTTTGTGAATACAGTATGTAATGGCTCATTGAAAGCACTTGATTGCCTTAAGACTGGAATTGTCTGTTTGTTTGTCTCTCTAATCATCTAAATATAATGAAAAAAATCTCATGTATTCAAACAGCAAAAAAATGTCCTGATCCTGGACTCTTGAAGAATGGAAATATACATTTTACAGACTTCAGCTACCCAAATTTTATAAACTTTTCATGTGACCCAGGGTAAGTCGTATGTTTTCTCACTATTGAAATATATTATCTTTTTTCTCTCTAAAATGTTGGATAGTTTGTCTTGGATTCGGAGAGATAACCATAAATACTAGAAGCTATATATTGGCCTAAATCCCATGGTTAAATCAAACTGGAGTATACTCATTGAATCCATAGGATTTGTCTGTGTTTTAAATTTAACAATTGCTAAATGAAGTTTTCTCTACTTTGATTCACCAGTATGATTTAGACCACTAACTCAGTTATACATTTGTCTGCCTTGTTGGTTTTCAAATACTTTGCTTTTTGGTTCTGGCCACTGTGGATCTCAACATAATATTAATTTCCTAACACCACTCAAGATTTGTTTTAATGCAAAACAAACAAACGGGTAATTTTTGTTAAACATTTAGATTGATCACAACATTCTGCAAAATTTTACAAATTCGGTAGATTTACCAGCCAGGTAGCAGTCTATAAAGGAACTGTGATGGTACAATGGATTAAACTGCTGACCTGAAGACCAGAGCTCCCATCTGTCAGCCCCAGCTTCCCATGTGGGGGCATGCGAGAAGCCTCCCACCAGGTGGTAACACATCTTGGCATCCCCTGGGCAACGTCCTTGCAGTTGGCCAATTCTCTCAGACCAAAAGCGACTTACAGTGTATTCTCAATTAGCTTCTGACACAATAAAAAGCCGCCTATAGACACAAAACCTTTTAATCAGAACTTGAAGAATTTGAGATCTTAAAAAAAACCAGATTCAACACATTTATATTGCTATATCAGACCAGGTTGGATTTGTTCCAAATTGCAAACTCTTAGATGTGATTTTAAGAACCTTAAATATAGTATTTCACTGCCAAACTTCAATAAGGCTAATTCTGTTCCATAGCCAAAAATAATAAAAAATCTTTTGAGAATCTGAATTAGTTACACCTCCTCATGCTTTGAGAAGGAGGTGGATGTTACATAATCTTTTTATTAGCCACCTATCAAATTTATTAACGTTCTGCTGCATTTACCCACATAAATAAAATACTGGTAGACTCACCACCAATTTGCTTAAGCAGGGAAACTGGAAAATGTTGCCACCCCCCTTTTTTGTTATTACATAGGCCCCTTCCACACAGCTGAATAAAACCCCACATTATCTGCTTTGAACTGGAATGTATGGCAGTACAGACTCAGAAAACCCAGTTCAAAGCAGATATTGTGAGATTTTCTGTCTTGATATTCTGGGTTATATGACTGTGGGGAAGTGCCCTTAGAAAGCAGTTGGAGCTGAGCATAATATTAATGGAATCAGAATTAATTAAAAGAGCACATTATATAACTATATGCTGAGGATATATTTCTGTCTTTTACACAGGGGTGGCTCAACCCATTACGCAAAGTAAGCATTTGCAGTATAGTTTATTTTGCGCAGGGGCGCTTTTGGGAGAAAATAGAAAATATGCGAGTTGTAGTTACTGGAATGTATAGTTCACCTCAGGCCCGTAGCCAGGATTTTGTTTCGGGGGGGGGGGGGGGCTAAAAGTCTGAGTCTGAGTGAAAGAGGGTCTAGCCTAGCAAACCTTTTGTATCATTACCCCAATACCCCCATGCATATGGGATATATTGAGTATGGTGATCAGATCATGATATGAATAAACATAACAGTTTAACTAATGCACCAGTAAGGCCTTTTCACGAAACACCATGAGAATTTGGGGGGGGGGGGCTGAAGCCCCTCAAGCCCCCCCCCCCCCCCCCCCCCCCGGCTACATGCCTAGTTCACCTACAATCAAAGAGCTTTCTGAACTCCACCAGTGATGAAATTGAACCAAATATGGTACACAAAACTCACAACGAACAGAAAATATATATCAGTGATTGGTTGGGGGGGGGGGGGCAAATACTGTTTGCTTACCGTTGAAAATTACCTAGGGCCACCTCTACTTTTACAAAAACCAATAAGTGTCTCCCAAACTTGGAAGGATACTTTGAAGAGGTTGGAACATATTTGAGCATAGATGTTTATTATCAACAATCTGCAATTGCATTTGCCAACGACTGTTTTCAAGCTTTTCAATATGTAGTACGTCTGTCATGGGATAAATGAATCAGTCAATTCAAATAAATTTCAAATCATCTAAAATGTTGCTACAAAAAGTTTTTTTATGGGACAGAATCAGCCTATTTCTTCTGCACAATTAAGGCTTCTGTATTTCTGACACAATTACGGTATTTTCATTCCAAACTATTCCTTTACACCACTAAAAAGCTTATGAAATCCTGGCAGAAGCAATTGTACACTTTTTAATATTAAAGGCTAAAAAGTACTTGTTGGCTAAAGTAAAATATTTCCAAACACATCCATGTTGTGGAACGGTGTCTTGATGCAGTCCAACTATATATATGTGTGTGTGTGTGTGTGTAGTGTCAGAAGTGAATTGAGAATGTAAAGAGGAGCGTATATGCCACCAATTTGTAACGTCTTAGGAGAGAGGAGGGACGATTTATTATTTATTACTCTTAATGGTGCCACCAATGTGTGATGTGAGGTATTATTGGGAGATATGGCACACTGGACGCAGAATTAATGGAGGTGAGGCAGTCTTCAAACAAAAGTTAACAAGTTTATTGAGCACAAAGCGTGTGGTTGCAAGTTGTAACTTTTCTTATAGAACTCAGAATAATGCTTGGTTAGTTGAATGTTACACTTTTTCAGGTTATACAGTATCTTCCTGAGGTGAAGCACTTATTACAAAACAAAGTTCCAATACAGGGATGTCTCCCTTATCTGATCCTCCCTTGATCAGATACTTAATAAGCTTATTCTTTAGCCTTTCTTTAGACTAACGGAATACTGGTTATGTTTCCCTTATCAGCCTCTCTAGGCTAAGAAACTTCCAGTAGCTTAATCTGGCTTTCCAAAGCCTCAAAACTTTGCTTCACAATTCACTCTTTTACAGCTATAACCTCCTAATCTTTCCTCTACCAATTCCTCACCCTCCAATCTTAACTCCTGACTGCTCACTCCTCTAACCCTAAACCCTAACTCTGACTGAACTTAAACTGTCGTTTTTCAAACTCTCCCCTCTAAGCTCCTCCCACTTCTCTCTACAGCATCGTCTCCATGGCAACGCACCCCTCTCAGTTAGGCCGCTCCAGCATTAGTGCAGCCAATCTAAACACAAATACAGTTAAAGTCATACAATTTATAATCAACTTCTTTACAAGAACATACTGCAAGTCATACCGCAGCTGATTCTTTGGTGTGAGAGAATCAGCTGTCTACAGAGGCGTTGCCCAGGGGACGCTCGGATGTGTTACCATCTTGTGGGAGGCTTGATTCCCACAAAATAGAAATTTTGGAAAGACATCTTGCAGGATGTTTGACCTAATCATTGGTGCTTGCTTGAATTATGACTTGTTGAATTCTGCTTGTATTACAGATTAAGTATGATATCTATATAAATAAAAATGTAATGTTAGTTTGTGGAATTAACATAACTCAAAAACCACTGGACGAATTGACACCAATTTTGGACACAATACACCTAGCAGGCCAATGAGTGACCATCACTCATAAAAACAATGAAAAACACAGAAGGGACTTAAAAAGCCAAAAAAGCAAAATACATTATAGCACATGTGCAAATATGACCCCCCCTGGCAAACAAAACACACAATAGCATATCCACACTGTCTTTGTGACTACAGCTCCCAGCAGGGGCTCAACCCATTACACAAAGTAAGCATTTGCGGTATAGTTGATTTTGCCCAAGGGCACTCTTGGGGGAAAATAGACCTTGATGTATGCGAGTTGTCGTTACTGGGATGTATAGTTCACCTACAATCAAAGAGCATTCTGAACTCCACCAATGATGGAATTGAACCAAATATTGCACACAGAACTCCCATGACGAACAGAAAATACATATCAGTGATTGGTTGGGGAGGGGGCGCCTAATACTGTTTGCTTACCATTGAAAATTACCTAGGGCCGCCTCTGGCTCCCAGCATCCCCCAGACCAGGCCCTTTAGGAGAGGAGGATGATCCAAATGCACTGCTTCCAAGATGCAAGTTTTCTTCTCCTTGGATTTCTTTGAGAGCATCCCAATTCTTGCATATTTCCAATTTCCTACTTCTGGACTGCAAATCCCAGCAATTCTCCAGAAAGATAGATTAGATAGAGATAGATAGGTAGGTAGATAGATTGATCAGGAGGACTGCTGGGAGTTGCAGTCCAAGCATAGGTAGAGAAGGAAGAACGGAGAGAAAGAGGAAGGGAAAGAAAAGGAAGGAGAAAGGGAAGAGGAAGAGAAGGAAGGAAGGAGAGAAGTAAAGAAAAAAGGGAAGGAAGAAGAAAAAGAAAGAAGGAGAGAAAGAGGGAAGGAAGGTTGGTCACAGCAACACATGGTGGGTATAGCTAATACAGACTATGACCTGAAAATTCTAGTAATGTTCTTCACTTGGTGTTCCTTTTTATACATATAAAAAATCATATGCCATGAAGAAGTTCATAAATTCCTCATGTGAATATTCCATATTCTGCTTCTATATACATATTTTATTTTTCAGGTATATTCTTCAAGGACCTAACACCAGCCAATGCCTGAAAAATGGGCAATGGAGTGCTAAGCTTCCTAAATGTCAACGTATGTAAGATAAATTATTAGTATCTATATAAAGATACTTGGAGGGCAACTGACTCATGCGGATGGAAAGTAGAGAAATTTATTAGTAATATTGTTGATAACAAAGGCATCAAAATGCTTTCAGGAATGTGCTAATGCTAAAATACCTGACTGATAAGGCTAATTTTGGATATAAAGGAATGGAATCAGGCTCAAAGGCTAGTTCTGAAAATAGTGAATTGGTGACAATGGCTGAGTGGTTGCATTTGAAAGTAAAGAATACACCAAATACAGAAACAGAAATGGAGGAAACCTTAAAATTGTATAGAGTCCACTGTCCAATATACTTCAGATATTATAGCTCCTCATTGTGGTGATGCCCGGTTAGTTCTTACAAAGAGAAACCAAAACAGATTTCTGTATGGAAAGTTGTGCGAGTCTGTAAGGTGGAAAATCTTCAATTTTCTTTTTGTTAAAACTGAAGTAGGATCATGCCTAAGGAAGAATAGGCCTGTGCGATCATTGAAAAAGATTGTTTCAATACTCATTACTAAATTTGGGGGGGGGGGGGGGAAGGGGGAAGAGGAGCAAATAATTTCTAATGTGTTTCTAAAATATCATACGGGGTTTCGATTGTAACTATAACAAAGTAATGAATTACTTTTTCATTAAGTAATGTGCCAATGGGGAAACTTCAGGGGCTTCTTTCTCCCTCATTGCTAGAGCTATCACTTGCTACAATTGTAGAACACATTTACCACTGTTATCCCCCCCCCCAAAGTTTCAAAATGTTTCCCTCAACCATTGACTTTTTGGGATTTTAAAAAGTTTTACAAACATTTATTTTTTAAAAAAGAGCTATTTCCTTATTTTTTTTCTACAATGACAGAAGATAACCAGGGCATCATTCCAAGTTTTAGAAAGTTTCATACGTCTACTGATTTTTGGGCAATTTTAAAAGTTTTGGAATATTTTACCTATATTTAGCACTGAAATTTACTTGATGAGTGCAAAATGTTTCTTGGATTTCAAATCTATTCAATACATTAAATTGAAGATGGGAACAAAATCTGCCTGGAATAGAAATACAATTTGGGGGAATCTTTCACATTTGATATAGATTCTTGTTCTTCTAAATATCTTTAAGAAAAGGAAGGTATTACAAGTTTTTTAAAAAAATTAATAATTGGCTACTGTACTGCATTTTACAGTTTCATGGGGGGGGGGGCATACACAATACTGTATAATAAATTCCATCTGATAATGTGGGGGCCCTCCTTCAACCAAACAGCCAATTTCAAGGAATTGGATAAAAAAAAAAACAGCATATTTTACTGGAACACACTTGTTCCAAGTAGAGAAATTTTATAAAAGGAATAGGAAAGAACTGTAGAAAACTGGAAGTCTTTCCACACAGCCCTATATCCTAGAATATCAAAACAAAAAATCTCACAATACCTGCTTTGAACTGGGTTATCTGAGTCCATACTGCCATATATTCCAGTTCAAAGCAGATAATGTGCGATTTTATTCAGCTGTGTGGAAGGGGCCTGAGAAACCATCGATTAATGACAGAACAGAATTCAGTTCTTTGGGGAAGCACAAAGGACAACAGTCAAGAGTCCCGGGGTTTTCTACCCCAATAATATAGGAAGAAAACCTTCTATATGGTGATTCCACTGTGTGAAGTAAATTTGTTTTGTTTTTCCAGCTGTGATTTGTCCTCAACCTCCAGTTTGTGAATTTTCAGTCCTTTTGTACCACAGACTTAAGCCAGGAAACATATCAGTCTTCCAAGACGAAATCAAATTTGAATGTTTATTGCCTTATGCCCTGTTTGGAAATGAAATAGCTGTCTGTCAGGCTGATGGGAAATGGAGTGCAATACCAGAATGCAGATGTAAGTGTTTGGGTGAATGTTTGTATGAATACAATGCTGTTATTTTGAAGATGATGCAGAAAGGAGGAAAACGAGTTTATTAATATCCTGAGGAGGGTGGCTAAAATGATCAAAGGTCTGGATACCATGAATCCCTATGAGGAGCATCTTAAAGAACTGCAGTGCATATGTTTTGCCTACCGAAGAGAAGGTTGAGAGGAAACATGATAGCAATGTATAAATATGTGCAAGGGTATCATAAGGAAGAATCATAGAATCAAAGAGTTGGAAGAGACCTCATGGGCCATCCAGTCCAACCCCCTGCCAAGAAGCAGGAATATTGCATTCAAATCACCACTGACAGATGACCATCCAGCCTCTGTTTAAAAGCTTCCAAAGAAGGAGCCTCCACCACACTCCGGGGCAGAGAGTGAGACTCGGACTCGGAAAAATGGATTCAAATTCCAGGAATATTAGGAAGAACTTCCTAACCGTAACAATCTTATCACATGGCCATTGGTGTCACTCCGCTTTGTAGAGCGACGTGGGGAATCTGGTGCCCCATGCCCCACATTGCCCAGATACAGCATGAGTGCATGGCTTCCCCCCATGGATTCTACAGCAATATAAGAGCCCTCCTTCACCCACAGAACCACACTGGTGTCATTTGATGGGTCCGGGTGTGCTCTGGGCTAAAATCAGTGCATGCCACCAATTTTAGCTCTTTGTGATGAGATCGTAAGAGCTGTTCAGCAGTGGAACTCTCTTCCTCAGAGTGTGGTGGTGGCTCCTTCTTTGGAGGCTTTTCAACAGAGGCTGGATGGCCATCTATTGCGAGTACTTTGTGTTTTTCCTGCATGACAGGGGGTTGGACTAGATGGTTCATGCAGTCTCTTCCAATTCTATGAATCTTTCTAAAGTACTAGTTCTGCTGTTTTTCCCCCCTGAAACATTGGCTTTGGAACAAGTACAGAGCTTTTCTTTTGCTTTGGATATGTAACCTAATATTGCATCTTCTTACAAGATCCTTCACTTTTTCTTACCACAGCTGTTGAATGTCCACGACCAGATGGTATAGAAAATGGATACATATATTTGCTTCTTCGCAGACCATACCATTACAAAGAAACTGTGACCTATGGTTGCAATCCAACATATGTGCTGGATGGACCTGTAGAATCCAGATGTGAGAAGACAGGCCAATGGTCAAGAAAACCAACCTGCAGAGGTATGGAGTTTAGTGATCTCTAAGACAGCACAGATGGCGTAATATATTTACAATACAGCTTATGCAATCATTGTAATTTGCAGTGCAGAGATACAATTTAGCATCTGGTATATCAGTGTGAATATCCAGAAAAGGTTTGATGTTTATAATACGATTTTAATGCAATCATTAAAAAAACATCCACATGGGAAATGATGAACTCTGGATAGAAACATCAATCAATATTGTTTTTGTTCACGAATCCATCAGATAGTTTAGGTCAGCTGACCAGTGATAGTAATTCTCTGTTGCTATAAATACCTACATGAACTAGAATGATTTCATGGTAGAAGGTGACACGGACAGAATGCCCAAAATCCACCAAGAGAAATCTGCTGACAAAATAACTCAATCAATAGATCCAGGTAATAAGCCCACAAGACATTCTCTTTCTTCTTTGACTTGCCACCTCATAGATCTAGAGCAGTGTTTCTCAACCCCTTAATACAGTTATTTTCGTTGCGAGTTCATAACTGTAATTCTGCTACTGTTATGAATCGTAATGTAAATATCTGATATGCAGGATGTATTTTTACTCGCTCAACCAAATTTGGCACAAGTACCCAATAAGCCCAAATTTGAATACTAGTGTGGTGAGGTGGGAGGATTTATTTTGTCATTTGGAAGTTGTATTTGCTGGGATTTATAGTTCACCTACAATCAAAAAGCACTCTGAATTCCATCAACAATGAAGTTGAACCAAATTTGGCAAACAAAACTCCCATGACCAAGAGAAAATACTGGAAGGTTTTGGTGGATATTGACCTTGAGTTTTTGAGTTGTAGTTCACCTACCTCCAGAGAGCACTGCACTCGAACAATGATGGATCTGGACCAAACTTGGTAAAAATACTTAATATGCCCAGATATGAACACTGGTGGAGTTTGGGGAAAACTGACTTTGACATTTGGGGTTGTAATTGCTGGATTTATAGTTCACCTACAATCAAAGAGCACTTTTAACCCAGCCCACAATGGATCTGCACCAAACTTGGCACACTATCTACATGGCCAGCATTGAATACCAGTGGGGTTGGGGTGGTTTTAGAATTCTGGGAGTTGTAGTTCACCAACACCAACAAGGAAGAGAAAGACAGGCAGAGAGATCTTCAGCCTTCTCTGCCAAAGGGGTTCCTAAGACCATCAGAAATATGTGTTTTCTGATAGTCTTTGGTGACCCCTCTGAAACCCCCCTCATGATCCCCCAAGGGTCCTGACCCCCAGGTTGAGAAATACTGATCTAGAGGGATCAAATGGGATCCTAATTTAGGATTTAAGACTGATAAAACAGTTGTAGTTAATGTTAAATTCAACTCCTTTCAAAGGAATTCGACAACATTTTTTATCAAAGACCTTTTAAAACATGTTACCTGCGTGACATATATAATGGAACATTGTGATGACCATGTTTTGATTCATATTGACGCAGAGGAAAAAACGTTGACAATATTTACAACAATAAGAATAAACTACTAACCATCAATAGTATGTGCAGATACTTTTTGCATGTACTTTCCAGTGTAACGATATAGAAAACATGACAGAAGGGAAACATGACAATTCAAGGCACACCAGAAATAATTTTAGTTGAGAGATCACTGTAGAAGATTTGTTTATATAACAGGCCTTTTTCTTATCAATAAAATAACTATTGAATAACGATGTTAGCCTTTGCATTAAGAGTTCTGTATTCATGTGGCATTTGACTTTTTAACATAAGCCTTATTGTCCAACCTTTCCCACAGCGCCATGTGCCATTCCTGTCAAAAGAGCCACTGTGTTATACAACAGTCAGAAAGTAAAAGTGCAAGAGCGCCTCAAGAATGGAGTACAACATGCGGAGTTCATTTGGTTTTTCTGTAAAAATAAAAAACAACACTGTAGTTATAAAGTACCTGCTCAGTGTGATGATGGCAAGTTCACAGTCCCTGCCTGCTTCAGAGGTAAGTCAAGATATTCTTCTATGTGAAATTGGAGGCATGCAATGGCATCTTTCCCATTAAGATTAAGCTAAGATGTTTAAGGATTTAATAATATATCATTTTGTCGTGGAAGGATCAATGGAATATGAAAGCATCTAGGCAGATTTCTAGGGTAGGAGATGGTGAAGGTGCCTGATGTCTTATAGATGAGGATTATGTCATTTGTCTTATAATTGTGGAACATCTGTAGATGACGCTATTATAAATCAGTCAAAGTCCTTCGAAATTAACATGATGTACCATTTCTGCCCCCTGGTGGGGCAGTAGGTTAAACCGCTAAACTGCTGAACTTGCTGACCGAAAGGTTGGCAGTTCAGATCCAGGGAGCAGGGTGAATTCCCACTGTTAGGTCTAGCTTCTAGATCTAGGGAAGTAATGCTACCCTTCTATTCCGCTTTGGTTAGACCACATCTGGAATATTGTGTTCAATTCTGGGCACCACAATTCAAGAGACATATTGACAAGCTGGAATGTGTCCAGAGGAGGACGACTAAAATGATCAAGGGTCTGGAGAACAAGCCCTATGAGGAGCGGCTTAAAGAGCTGGGCATGTTTAGCCTGAAGAAGAGAAGGCTGAGAGGAGATATGATAGCCATGTATAAAAATATGTGAGAGGAAGCCACAGGGAGGAGGGAGCAAGCTTGTTTTCTGCTTCCTTGGAGACTAGGACAAGGAACAATGGCTTCAAACTACAAGAGAGGAGATTCCATCTGAACATGAGGAAGAACTTCCTGACTGTGAGAGCCGTTCAGCAGTGGAACTCTCTGCCCCGGAGTGTGGTGGAGGCTCCTTCTTTGGAAGCTTTTAAACAGAGGCCGGGTGGCCATCTGTCAGGGGTGATTTGAATGCAATATTCCTGCTTCTTGGCAGGGGGTTGGACTG
The DNA here is from genome assembly GCF_037176765.1 of Anolis sagrei. Lineage (NCBI taxonomy): Eukaryota > Metazoa > Chordata > Lepidosauria > Squamata > Anolidae > Anolis > Anolis sagrei. The sequence goes on from NC_090022.1 coordinate 181,401,683, forward strand.
GATGGCCCATGAGGTCTCTTCCACCTCTTTGATTCTATGATTCTATGATTCTGCCAACCTTGCAGTTTGAAAACATGCAAATGTGAGTAGATCAATAGGTACCACCTTGGTGGGAAGGCAACAGTGCTCCATGCACCTTGGAGGTGTCTACGAACAATGTTGGCTCTTCAGCTTAGGAATGGAGATGAGCATTACTCCCCAGAGTCAGACATGACAGGACTTAATGTCAGGGGAAACCTTTACCTTTACCTTTTATCATATCTGCTGAAATTAGCACAAGAAGCATAGAAGTCGCAAGTCAAATGTATGTCTTGGTTACAAATTTAAGTTCATATACATGGATAATATTTTTAAAAAATCAGTACTGACGTGGTAGAAGCACATTTCTTCAGAACATGCAGGTAGAAAAAACTAAGATTTCATGTAAAATGAAAAAATAGCACAAACCCATTTTGATAAATCTAATAGGATCTTATAAAGGTGTATTCTAAGATAATCTTATTTGATTAAAAGATAAATTGCTACTATAGTTAGCTGGATCAAATAGCTTCATAGTTTGCATGATTCTGAACATTGTAATTTAGCCTTTACTGACATCTAATGCAAATATTCTCTGTGTCCCATTAAGGTAGTGGTTCTCAACCTGGAGTTCGCGACCCCCAGAGGGGTTGCCTGGCCATTTCAGAGGGGTCGTGACATTGCCTCCTTTGGCCCCACTCCCTCTGAATCCCAAGGTGGGGCAGCAGCAACAGAGAGGCTTGCCCTCGATCTTCTCCTCTGGGCTCTTCCTCCTTGTCCTCTCCATTTGGGCACTTCCAAACAGAGAGGAGGAGGAAGACCCTAGAGGAGGAGAAGGAGGGCAGGCTTCACTGCTGTGCCCCGTGCCACCCTCTTCTCACCCCCTTCGAGGCATCTGCTGCTGGTGGAAGCCTCAAAGAGTGGTGAGAGGAGCGCGGGGTAGCAGCAGCAAAGTCTTACCTTGTCCTTCTCCTCTGGGCTCTTCCTTCTCCCCCTCTCCACTTGGGCACTTCCAAACGGAGAGGAGGAGGAAGACCCTAGAGGAGGAGGAGGAGGGCAGGCTTCACTGCTGTGCCCCACATTGTGCTTTTCTCGCCACTCTTTGAGGTTTCCAAAGCCTCAAAGAGTTACAAGAGCAGCACAGGGCAGTAGTGTGGCCTGGCCTCATCCTTTTCCTCTGTGCTCTTCTTCCACCTCTTCTCCGGTCTCTTCCACCAGCACCTCCAAACAGGGAGGAGGAGGAGGCAGGCTGTGTTGCTGCCCCATGCTGTACTTTTCCATCCACCCTTCAGGTACTTCACAGTGCTCTCCAGATTGTTTGTGAACTACGTCTCTCCTAAATCACTGTTAATTTCTCCCAAACTTCTCTAGTGTTTTCTGTTGGTCAATGGAGTTCTATATCCCAAATTTGATTCAATTTCATTGTTGTTGGTGTTCAGAATGCTCTTTGATTGTAGGTGAACTATAACTCCAAGTAACTGCAACTCCCAAATGTCAGGGTCTATTTTCCTTAAACTCCACCAGTGCTCAAATTTAGGCATAATGAGTATTTGTGTCAAATTTGGTCCAGATCCATATTTGTTTGGGTTCTCAGTTCTCTCCGGGTGTAAGTGAACTACATCTCTCCTAAATCACTGCCAATTCCTCCCAAACCTCTCCAGTATTTTCTGTTGGTCATGTGGGTTCTCTGTGCTAAGTTTGGTCCAGTTCTGTAATTTGTGGGGGGTCTCAGTGGTCTGTGGAAGTCAGAGCTGAATCGGTTGAAGGTACTGCAAATTCCATCATCTGTTGTCCATACTCTCCAAACATATTGTTTTTGTAATTAATCACTACGCTTTAATTAGGATAAATTTGTAACAATAAAAATACATCCTGCATATCAGATATTTACATTACAATTCAGAACAGTAGCAAAATTACAGTTCTAAAGTAGCAATGAAAATAATTTTATGGTTGGGGGTCACCACAACATGAGGAACTGTATTTAGGGGTCACAGCTTTAGAAAAGTTGAGAACCACTGCACTAAGGGCTATTGAATGGATCATTAGTTTATTTAAGTATCTTACTTGGATGTGCAATTCATTTTAAACAGACCAGAGGATTCAACTGTTCTGGAAAACAGACGTGGCAGACCTACCACCATGTGAAACCATTAGAAGAGGTGCATAAGAGGAGCATCCGATTTACTCCTGCATTACATCAACCTGCAGTTGAAGGAATATCACCACCAGTAGATTCTACACAGGCCTTTAGAAGTAATTATGCTTGCTGACTTTACATTTAAGCTATAACATTTTTGATTTAATGGTACATCTCAAGATATATACATGTAACTTTCTTAAAGTATACAAGTGTGTAAAGAGTACTGTCCTATTAAAGGAAATTGTGTTACCAATAGATGTCATAATGTCACACTGGTTTTCTAATATGATCATTGTTACTTTTCTCTTCTTTTTATACTTGCTTACACACATTTCTTTTCTGATATAACTATGGTATTGACCAATGAACCACAGAAATATTTCTTGGGAGTTCAAATTTATGTAAATGTTTAATATTGCATTTCTTGTACATTTCAGAAAAATGCTAAACTTCTGTTGACTTGTATTGCCGAAAGCTTTCACAGCAGGAATCACTAGGGTGTTGTGTGGTTTCTGGGATGTATGGCTGTGTTCTAGCAGCATTTTCTCCTGACATTTCAGATGATCCCCTGAAGATGCCAGCCACAGATGCAGGTGAAATGTCAGGAGAAAATGCTGCTGCAATACAGCCATTCAGCCCAGAGACCACACACCACCCCAGTCAGTTGATTTGTTTCTTGGTGGCCTCTTCCATTACATAAACAGGGTTGTATCTTGAGGTGGCTATATATTAGTGCAGATGCGGGCAAATCACGCCTGGGGGCTGGATGCAGCTCCTTGGGCTCTTTTCTCAGGCTGTCTTCTCTCTCACCATCCTGTCCTTCCTGCCTTCCTCCTTCCCTCCCTCTTTCTACTTCCCTTCCACCCTTTCATTCTTCCTTCCTTCTCCCCTCCCTCTTCCTCCTTCCTTCCTGTCCTTTTGTCTTTTCTTCCTTCTCTCTTCCCTCCCTTCTTTCTCCCTCCCCCATTCCCTTCCACCCTTTTGTCCTTCCTTGCTCTCTTTCCTTCCTCCTTCCCTTTCTCTGTCCCTCCATGCTTCCCTTCCATTCTTTCGTCCTTCCTTCCATCCTTCCTTCCCTCTCCCCCTTTCTCCTTCCTTCTTTCTCTCTTTCCTCTCTCCATTCCCTTCCACTCTTTCATCCATCCATCCTCCCTTACTTACTTCTATCCATCCTTCCCTACCAACCTTTCATCCTTCCTTTCCTCTTTCCTCCATCCATCCTTCCTTCCTTCATTTTGTCTTTCCTTCCCTCTTTCCATCTTTCCCTCTTTCTCCTTCCAACCTTCCCTTCCTCCCTTTTGTCTCTGTAGATCTTAGAAAACTATTTCTTGATTTAAGTCATTGACGTGCTGGCTGATACCCAAACAAGGGATGAGCTGGAGATGTCACTGCCTTGGTCCTTTCACTATTGGCTGCTACTTCCCGGCAGATGTCAGGTGGTGCAATACCAGCTAGGTATTGCACCACTAGTTTCTCCAGTGGTGTAGGGCAGCCAGTCTTCCTAGCAGGAAGTGCTAGCATGCGACTTTCTAATTTGCAGCCCCCAAGCTAGAAAGTTTGCCCATGCCTGTTTTAGTGGAAAGCTCTCCTGCACCCCCAAGTTGAAAGCTGATTTTGACTCATTTACCATAGTCACTGCAGCCCCATGCATTTCGCATTGCAATGCTACTATTTCTGAAGAGCAGTCACTGGAGCAGGCTGTGATACAAGGAAAGGTGCTTTAGAAGGGAGGTTATTTATTTATCGTGTCAGGAACAACCAGACATTTGTATTACATTTTTAACAAAACCAACTAACAGACAAAACTCAAAGTTTGCAAGCTTGGTAGTTGATTAAATGTCCTTTGACCAGTATCTGGCCACTTGGAGTGCCTCTGGTGTTGCCGCAAGGAGGTCCTCCATTGTGCATGTGGCAGGACTCAGGTTGCATTGCAGCAGGTGGTCAGTGGTTTGCTCTTCTCCACACTCGCATGTCGTGGATTCCACTTTGTAGCCCCATTTCTTAAGATTGGCTCTGCATCTCGTGGTGCCAGAGCGCAGTCTGTTCAGCGCCTTTCAAGTTGCCCAGTTTTCTGTGTCCCCAGGGGGGAGTCTCTCATTTGGTATCAGCCATTGATTGAGGTTCTGGGTTTGAGCCTGCCACTTTTGGACTCTCGCTTGCTGGGGTGTTCCAGTGAGTGTCTCTTTAGATTTTAGAAAACTATTTCTTGATTTAAGTCATTGACGTGCTGGCTGATACCCAAACAAGGGATGAGCTGGAGATGTCACTGCCTTGGTCCTTTCACTATTGGCTACTTCCCAGCAGATGTCAGGTGGTGCAATACTGGCTAAACAGTGCAATTTCTCCCGTGGTGTAGGGCACAGACACCCCATGATAATGCGGCATGTCTCATTAAGAACCACACCCACTATTTTAGTGTGGTGAGATGTGTTCCACACTGGGCATGCATACTCAGCAGCAGAGTAGCATAGCGCAAGGGCAGATATCTTCACTGTGTCTGGTTGTGATTCCCAGGTTGTGCCAGTCAGCTTTCCTATGATATTATTTCTATCACCCACCTTTTGCTTGATATTCAGGCAGTGCTTCTTGTAGGTCAGAGCACAGTCCAGAGTGACTCCCAGGTATTTGGGTGTGCTGCAATGCTCCAGTGGGATTCCTTCCTGGGTAATCCTCAAAGCTCGGGATGCTTGTCTGTTCTTAAGGTGAAAAGCACATGTCTGTGTTTTAGATGGATTAGGGAATTAGCTGGTTTTCCCTGTAATAGGCAGTAAGAGCACCTCAAGCAGTGGTTCTCAACCTGGGGTCCCAAGATGTTTTTGGCCTTCAACTCCCAGAAAGCCTAACAACTGGTGAACTGGATGGGATTTCTGGGAGTTGTAGGCAAAAGAAATATCTGGGGACCCCAGGTTGAGAACCACTGACCTAGAGCTTCGGATAGCTTCTGTTCAACATTTCAGAAGGGAGCTGAAATGCTTGAGCTGAAATGCTTCCTGATAGTGCAAAGCTGCCATTGGGTGTAACTCATAATCTTTTTCAATATATAAAGCTCCCTTGCAATTCTGATGTTGAGAAGGAGCCAACAAGGTATAAGATAGGCAGCAAATTTGGAAGCATAAGTCTTGACACGTTTCCAGTACAGGTCATTTTATATTTGAAATTTCTAGCAATCTTTTATATTAAGTAAAATAAAAGAATACCCTAATTTCTGAAGTTATTATTCATTTTCAAGCTATGTCGATTGGGTCCTTATCAAGTTGTTGACAATATTTTTCAGAGGACATATGAATAGTGTTCCATGGTAAAAAAAAATTCGGACACCAAGGGAAAATATGGCGGGTGAATATTTGCAGAAAAAACGTCTTGTGTGCTACCATCCTGGAGTCATTCCAAATATCTCTGACCAGGCTCTTGCAATAAACACCTACATTTTCATTTAGTACTTAAACATGAAGTCAGTCAGAAAAATGTTAGATGTGCAGGAAATGTGTCTGGAAATTCAAATTAAGGTAAAATTAAGGTAAAGGGTGTTATGTGAGGTTCCCACCATGTAACCTCCAGACTGGACTACAGTAATGTGCTCTACGTGGGGCTGCCCTTGAAAACGGCCCAGAAATTCCAACTGGTCCAACGGGCGGTGGCCGGGTTGTTAACTGCTGCTCCTTACAGGAAGAGGTCAACCCTCCTGTTTAAGTAGCTCCATTGGCTGCCGTTCATTTTCCGATCCCAATTCAAGGTGCAGGTGCTTACCTACAAAGCCCTAAACGGTTTGGACCCACCTACCTGCATGACCGCATCTCCGTATACGAACCGACACAATCTCTCCGATCATCTGGAGAGGCCCTGCTCACGATCCCACCTGCGTCGCAAGCGCGATTGGTGGGAACGAGGGACAGGGCCTTCTCCGCGGTGGCCCTCCGACTCTGGAACTCGCTCCCCAAGGACATCAGACAAGCCCCAACGTTGGCAGTCTTTAGGAAGAGCTTGAAGACGTGGTTGTTCCAGTGTGCCTTCCCAGAATAGGAAACTCCAAGCATCATGTCACAAATGCACTTTACCAGAGATTTAAGATTGTCTGCACACCGCACCTATCCCCAAAAACCTATCAATTTCACCTGTCATGCCCAGCATTTTTAAAAATTTTAATCATTATATTTGACCCGGCCTTAGTTTTAATTGCATCGTGGTGTTATTGTCCAATGTTTATTGCTAGTCTTTTAATGTTTATTGTTTTGTTTTACGAGTTTATTTATTGTTGTATTTGTTATGCTGTTGTTTTACTGATATGTTGGGCCTCAGCCTCTTGTAAGCCGCACCGAGTCCTTCGGGAGATGTTAGCGGGGTATAAAGGATTATTATTATTATTATTATTATTATTATTATTATTATTATTATGTAATGAAGAGCTTGTCTTCTGGGCAGCTCTTTGTTATTTCTTATCCACAAAATAGCAACCTGTAGGCTGTATTCATTGCTCTGTTGAGGAAGGATATTAACCTGTCACTATGTTACAAATTTCTTTGAAGTATCATAACTGTCTTCAGGGCAATCTTGCTCTGGAATAGAGCCAGAGGCGGCCCTAGATAATTTTCAACGGTAAGCAAACAGTATTTTGCCCCCCCCCTTCCAACCAATCATTGATATATATTTTCTGTTTGTCATGGGAGTTCTGTGTGCCATATTTGGTTCAATTCCATCATTGGTGGAGTTCAGAATGCTCTTTGATTGTAGGTGAACTATACATCCCAGTAACTACACTTGTCGCACTTGCTCCCTTGCCTGGCCCGCTTTGGGTCCGGAGGCGTGCCTGAAGACCCCGGCGTGTGCACCAAAAGTCACCTCTTCTCCTGACTTTCTCCTCAGCCATTGGGACCAAGAGAGAGAGAGAGACAGAGACAGAGGTGGAGATGCCCACCTTTCCTGAAGGTAGGCGCAAAAAGGAGGGAGCGGAGGTGGGAGATACCTCCAGCCAGAGCTCTCTCTCTCTCTCTCTCTCTTGGTCCCAATGGCTGAAGAGAAAGTCAGGAGAAGAGGGGACTTTTGGTGCGCTTGCTAAGGTCTTCAGACACACCTCCGGACCTGAAGCGGGCCAGGTGTGGCGGCTCCACCCCTTGGCCCACCTGCGAATTGGGGAGAGGAGAGGAGGTGGGTGGAGCATAAGGGGACCAGGAAAGGGAGCCGGTCATGGGGAAGGGATCGAACGCAGAGAACAATTGAGCGCCGGCTCTGCTCGCGCACCCGGTGGCTGGGTGGAGCAGGAACGAGAGGGGCTAGGCGAGGCTCAAGGCCCTTTGGGAAGAGGATCGCCCGGCAGTGAGGCAAAAAAGCCGAAGTTCCCCCCGGACTGCTAGGGCTGTTGTGAGCCGAGAGGGTGCTCCTCAAGTGGCGGTCGAGGGGCATTTACAGAGGCGCCTCTGCGCCCCTGGCAAAAAAAGTGTTCTGCGACCGCTTACTTCGCGTAATGGACGAGCCGCCTCTGAATAGAGCTAAAGCTTTTGTTACCATTTTCTTTTAACACAGAATTTGTGATTCTTCTTGCTGGAAACACTGTACACTTCTCTATATTAATATTATAAGACACTGAATGATACATTAATGTGTGCAAAGTATCCGTGAGGGAGTTATTTGCATAGTTTTTTGCAACATTGTTCCCAATTAGATTCTTGATGATTGTTTTGTCTGCTCTCAAAAGACTTATACGATTTCTCTAAAGACCATTGGGATTTGAGAAAGAAAAAAAATGAAGTCACAAATGGTTTGTAAAATAAGAAACCATTTGTTTATTAATGTTTTAGATAGCACCTTGCTGTTCTGAAAAATGCTTTCATGTTCTTCTTGTTTTGTTCTTTATTTTATAATCTCTAAAAACCGTCCCTGATCAGCACTCTTCTTCCTGGTTTTTATGTGTTATCTCAGCACAGAGGTGCAAATTATCATAAATTTGGGGGATTATTTCACATTGTTCTTTTTCATAAGTATTGCTCTATCCTCCCTCTTTGAAGCAGAATACCACTTGGCGTAATTATCACTTTAGCAGAAATTTCTTCATGGAGGATTGTAAGCTACAGATCCTATATAAATGAGAAATAAGATTGCTTACTCATAATAACAAACACATTGGCTTCATCCTGAAATCTGCATGAATAATACTTCAATCTTTGGTAACAATTGCTGCAGCATAAATGTTTGTCACACTCATGCATATGGGAAATGGTAGGTAATGCCATAAAATACCACTTGGCTGCTTTATCACTGCAGGATTCACCTCCTGCCATACTGACAACACTGGATTTCTAAACAAATATTTGAATTGTTTTGAATTCTACTTACCCTACCAAACGTGGGTCTTTAATTCTAGTTACTAGTGTCTAAGCTGGATGCATTAAAGCACTTAAGTGACTATTTCATGGGAGTAAAATGTTGATATTTTTGTAATTATTATCTTTTGGCATGCAGAACAAAAATTATTACCCTAAAGCCTTTGAAGCTGTGAAATGAAATTTGTGACTCACATTTCAAACATGAAAGGTTTGCACAGAAGCCCTGGTATAGTGTACTGTGTCTAGAAGTGTTTCCAAGAGCTTATTATGATGAATGAAGTCTGCCTTTTTCTTTATAGACAACTGAAAGAATGCTTCAAGCTGTGCTCATGTTTCTGGTGGCAACCTGCTGAGGTGCTCACAAAGATAAGAGAGCATGGGAAAATTAGATTTGAAAAAAAGCAGCAAGCTACATTCTCTTTCAATGAATACAGTTTTAACAATTCAAATTGTGGGTTATATCACATTGGGGATTCGTACATATTCAACAATTGTATTTTGACAATACATTCCTCTGGAGGGTCAGAATATTACAACTAAGCTGTTTAGTAGAATTGCGTACTCTTGAAGCTGGATTGCAGTGTGCACAGGTTTCTGGGCTTTTTATTCTCCTAAACAGGAGCTAGATAGCACTTCTGTACAAAACTTCTGTATAATCACACTTTTGTATAACAGTTCCTCCTTTTTTAAAAAAGTGGCACTCCTCTGGACTTTGGAAAGTAAAATAATCTACTTTATCTCATTGCATAATAGTCTCCACCACATATAAATCTTGCATGCCTTTTTTGGGTGCCAAAGTTGGTATAAATTGATTTCTTTGCATAATGGTTGCACTGCCCACTCTTATGCCTACTCCTTGGAGTTATGGGGCTTGCCAGCTGAGGGAAGAGCTATAGGGGCAGGTGGGCAAAGGCTCATCCACCTGAAGTCAATAGGAACTTTAGAAGAGTCTACCCCAGGAGGAGAGACCCTGCGGCCCCACCAAAGAGGGATCGCTACATTGGTGAGCAAAGAGAAGCCTAACTTTAAGCAATTTATTTTCCCTAAGTTCCCAAAAAGAATCTCACCAAAGTTGAAGAAAGTGCCACCGAGGTTTATTTGCGATTCAGCTGAAAAGGATGCAAAGCAGCAATCATTCGCCAAACTAAGCATACATGTACAGAAATAAATGCAATTTTTATAGAAAAAACAGAGTGTGGGGTTTGAATCTCCCCCTCCCCCCCGCCTGGCTTGAAGGTGATTGGCTGGCACCTCAACAACTGGGAGGAGGCTTGTCTGCCCCTTGAGCGCCTGGGTCAATCACAGGGCTTCTGCCGCCTTGGTGCGTCGACGAATCGGGAGGGAGGGAGGTGGGACAAGGGAATACAATGCATTCTTGAATGGATTATGGAACTCAGGAAATGTCCATGTGGCTCAGCGAGTCCTAAATGGCCTTCAGGTGAAACCTGTCTATTTTTTCGTGGTTGATCTGAGATAAGCATTATTCACTTAATCCGGATTTTCCTCTTGCGGTCAGGCAGGGACACAATGGGGGAGAATTTGGGTGAATGTATTTAATGGAAAGGCTTGAAAGAAAACGGGTTGGGGAAGAGGACTTCCTGGAGGTCCTTGTTTCCCCCCATTATAATGTGATTAAAAAGTCTGCCAAGTGAATATCCTCTTGATGGCCTGACTCCGAAGTCAAGAAAGATATTCCTTTGTTATTTTCCATGCAAGAAATGTCCTAAGATAAGGGTTTTTCATGATCGCTAATTGCTTTTTTCAGAGGCAGGGCAACTTCCTTATATATTATGTGGTGAACTATGATATCCTCTTAGGCAGGGGTCCACAAACTTTTTAAACAGAGGGCCAGGTTACAGTCCCTCAAACTGTTGGCGGGCCAGATTATAATTAAAAAAAATACGAATGAATTCCTATGCACACTGCACATATCTTATTTATAGTGCAAAAACATTTAAAAACAATACAATAATTAAAATAAAGAACAATTTTAACAAATATAAACTTAATAGTATTGCAATGGAAAGTGTGGGCATGCTTTTAGCTGTTGAGATAGGATTGTTGTTGTTATTGTGTGCTTTCAAGTAGTTACATACTTAGGTTGACCCTGAGCGAGGGCCGGGTAAATGACCTTGGAGGGCCACATCCAGCCCCCGGGCCTTAGTTTGAGGACCCCTGCTCTTAGGAAATGAAGCCCAGTTGTTTACTTGTTCTTTTTATCCTCTATTTGTGAATTAATACTAAGGCAAAAAAGAGGAAGGGTGCTGTCAGGTTTATACCCTATTGCTAATCTTTGAGAGATCACCACATTATTAAGTGAAGGAGGAATTATATATATTTTACGTACCTCCACGCACAACTATACAAATCATCACCATAACAGTTTGCATGAGGCACTAATAGGAGCTTGTCCATTTTTTCCTCTTCACCTTGAGCAGAACTTTCCAAACATTTCATGTTGGTGACACACTTTTTAGACATGAATCATTTCATGACAAAGGAATTCATGTTTACTAGCAAGCCAGGGGTACAGAAACATACATAAACTGTAAAAACGAAATACACAAGGAAACAACATATCTCAAAATACTTTCATTTAGATTTTTTAAAAATATATGATTTGTAAGATAATTACAATTGTAAGTTCTTGGTGGGATGGGCATCCCAAGCCACCTTGTCTCTCTCCTGAGGAATCTGTACAAGGACCAAGCAGCAAAAGTAAGAACTGACCACGGAACAACGGACTGGTTCAAGATTGGGAAAGGCGTACGGCAAGGCTGCATACTCTCACCCAACCTTTTTAACTTGTATGCAGAACTCATCATGCGATGTGCAGGGCTTGATGAATGCAAGGCTGGGGTGAAAATTGCTGGAAGAAAGATTAACAACCTCAGATATGCAGATGACACCACTCTGATGGCCGAAAGCGAGGAGGAGCTGAGGAGCCTTCTAATCAAGGTGAAAGAAGAAAGCGCAAAAGCCGGGTTGCAGCTAAACATAAAAAAAACCAAGATTATGGCAACAAGAATGATTGACAACTGGAAAATAGAGGGAGAAAATGTGGAGGCCGTTACAGACTTTGTATTTCTAGGTGCAAAGATTACTGCAGATGCAGACTGTGGCCATGAAATCAGAAGACACTTACTTCTTGGGAGGAGAGCAATGTCCAGTCTCAATAAAATAGTAAAGAGTAGAGACATCACACTGGCAACAAAGATCTGCCTAGTCAAAGCCATGGTATTCCCTGTAGTAACCTACGGATGGGAGAGCTGGACCTTAGGGAAGGCTGAGCGAAGGAAGATCGATGCTTTCGAACTGTGGTGTTGGAGGAAAGTCCTGAGAGTGCCTTGGACTGCGAGAAGATCCAACCAGTCCATCCTCCAGGAAATAAAGCCCGGCTGCTCACTGGAGGGAAGGATACTAGAGACAAAGTTGAAGTACTTTGGCCACATCATGAGGAGACAGCAAAGCCTAGAGAAGACAATTATGCTGGGGAAAGTGGAAGGCAAAAGGAAGAGGGGCCGACCAAGGGCAAGATGGATGGATGGCATCCTTGAAGTGACTGGACTGACCTTGAAGGAGCTGGGGGTGGTGACGGCCGACAGGGAGCTCTGGTGTGGGCTGGTCCATGAGGTCACGAAGAGTCAGAGACGACTAAACGAATGAACAACAACAAAGAGGAGCCTGAAAACGTGGCTATTCCAGTGTGCCTTCCCGGAATAAAGGAACAACTCCCAGCAAAATATCCTTACAAATGCACTTTAACTATTGGGTTGCGTTGGACTGTACTCCCCACTTTTTAAAATCCTCTCTTTTTAAAAACCCTCCTACGAGATGGATCCTATCTTGTCATACCCAGCGTTATTTTTAAATTTTTTAATCATTACATCTGGCCTGGACATAAGGTTTTAAATCCTGTGTGTTATTGTTATATATGATTTATATTATTTTGTATTGCTCTGCATTGTTGTTATTGCTTTTCTGTTGTGATGTGTTGTTGGGCATGGCCTCATGTAAGCCGCTCTGAGTCCCCTTGGGGAGATGGTTGTTGTTCATTCGTTCAGTTGTCTCCGACTCTTCGTGACCTCATGGACCAGCCCACGCCAGAGTTCCCTGTCGGCCGTCACCACCCCCAGCTCCTTCAAGGTCAGTCCAGTCACTTCAAGGATGCCATCCATCCTTCTTGCCCTTGGTCGGCCCCTCTTCCTTTTGCCTTCCACTTTCCCCAGCATAATTGTCTTCTCTAGGCTTTGCTGTCTCCTCATGATGTGGCCAAAGTACTTCATCTTTGTCTCTAGTATCCTTCCCTCCAGTGAGCAGTCGGGCTTTATTTCCTGGAGGATGGACTGGTTGGATCTTCTCGCAGTCCAAGGCACTCTCAGAACTTTCCTCCAGCACCACAGCTCAAAAGCATCGATCTTCCTTCGCTCAGCCTTCCCTAAGGTCCAGCTCTCACATCCGTAGGTTACTACAGGGAATACCATGGCATTGATTAGGCGGATCTTTGTTGCCAGTCTGATGTCTCTACTCTTCACTATTTTATCGAGATTGGACATTGCTCTCCTCCCAAGAAGTAAGCGTCTTCTGATTTCCTGGCCACAGTCTGCATCTGCAGTAATCTTTGCGCCTAAAAATACAAAGTCTGTCACGGCCTCCACATTTTTTCCCTCTATTTTCCAGTTGTCAATCATTCTTGTTGCCATAATCTTGTTTTTTTTGATGTTTAGCTGCAACCCAGCTTTTGCGCTTTCTTCTTTCACCTTGATTAGAAGGCTCCTCAGCTCCTCCTCGCTTTCGGCCATCAGAGGAGAGATGGGGAGATGGTGGCGGGGTATAAATAAAGTTATTATTATTATTATTATTATTATTATTATTATTATTATCACTTTCCCCATAGAGTTCGCGGCCCCGCCGTATCGCTATTATTATTATTATTATTATTATTATTATTATTATTATTATTATATGTTGCAGACAGGGCCTCAGTTAGGCCTTCACTTTTCCCACAAAGTTCGCGGCCCTGCCGTGTCGCCTAGCAACGCGTCGCCTAGCAACGCTTGGTTCTACTACTACAGCTCAGGAGTCATCAGCCGGAAGCGGAAGTCGCTCGGCCCCAGCGTCAGGGAGGGAGCCGTCGGGCGCGAAAGGGCGGTGCTGGTTTAAACCGTTGACTCCGCTTGGTAGCAGGCGCTGCCACTCAGTTCCTTCACTTCAGGGTTGTTCCTTCACTTTAGGCCCCAGAGGCAGCTCGGCCTTCCTTCCTTTCTTCCCTCCCTCCTTCCCAAACGCCCCTTCCGTAGCTTGGCGGGTGGGTTTGGCACTCGGGTGGGAGTTTGCTGAAAGGGAGTTTCCCCTTTCTGTGGCGGCGCCCAAAGCCTCTTCGTCGTGGACTGCGCGAGGTAAATAAACTCAAAAAGGACATGTTAGAACAGATATAAGGGCCCTTCCACACAACCATAGAACCCAGAATATCAAGGCAGAAAATCCCACAATATCTGCTTTGAACTGGGTTATCAGAGTTCACACTCGGATAATGTGGGATCTGTTGCCTTGAATATGTGGGATCTTCTGCCTTGCCCAGAATATCAAGGCAGAAAATCCCACAATATCTGCTTTGAACTGGGATATCTGAGTCCACACTCGGATAATGTGGGGTTTTTCTGCCTTGATATTCTGGGATATAGGGCTGTGTGGAAGGGCCCTGAGACTATATAGTTATGGGGATCATTGGTGGCCCTTCCACACAGCCCTCTATCCCAGAATATAAAGGCAGAAAATCCCACAGTATCTGCTTTGAACTGGGCTATCTGAGTCCACACTCAGATAATGTAGGGCTTTTCTGCCTTGATATTCTGGGATATAGGGCTGTGTGGAAGGGCCCTGAGACTATATAGTTATGGGGATCATTGGTGGCCCTTCCACACAGCCCTATATCCCAGAATATCAAGGCAGAAAATCCCACAATATCTGCTTTGAACTGAGTTATCTGAGTCCACACTCGGATAATGTGGGGTTTTTCTGCCTTGATATTCTGGGATATAGGGCTGTGTGGAAGGGCCCTGAGACTATATAGTTATGGGGATCATTGGTAGCCCTTCCACACAGTCCTATATCCCAGAATATCAAGGCAGAAAATCCCACAGTATCTGCTTTGAACTGGGCTATCTGAGTCCACACTCAGATAATGTAGGGCTTTTCTGCCTTGATATTCTGGGATATAGGGCTGTGTGCGGGAGCCCCCGGTGGCGCAGTGGGTTAAAGCACTGAGCTGCTGAGCTTGTTGATCAAAAGGTCGCAGGTTCGATTCCGGGGAGCGGCGTGAGCTTTCACTGTCAGCCCTAGCTTCTGCCAACCTAGCAGTTCGAAAATATGCAAATGTGAGTAGATCAATAGGTACCACTCCGACGGGAAGGTAACGGCGCTCCATGCAGTCAAGCCAGCCACATGACCTTGGAGGTGTCTACGGACAACGCTGAGTCCACACTACTGTATAACCCAGTTCAAAGCAGAAAATGTGGGATTTTATTCAGCTGTGTAAAAGGGGCCTAAGAGGTTGCAAGGATGCCCTGCGCAAGGTTTTGGCTTCCTTCAGAGTAAACATACTGAATAAACGTTCCATCTTGACAACGCTTAGGGGAGGGAGTATTATTGATGTGTGCCTGCCAGTAACTCTGACTCAGATTCCTTCCACACAGCTGAATAAAATCCCACATTTCCTGCTTTGATCTGGAATATATGTCCGTGTGGACTCAGATAACCCAGTTCAAAGCAGATATTGTGTGATTTTCTGCCATGATATTCTGGGTTATATGGCTGTGTGGAAGGGCCCTGAGTTATCTGAGTCCACACTGCCATATAATCCAGTGCAAAGCAGAAAATGTGGGATTTTATTCAGCTGTGTGGAAGGGGCCTAAGGTTGCATTTGCATTGTACAAGTTATGTAGTTTGATCCCACTTAAACTGCCATTGCTCAGTGATATGGATCATAGGATTTGCAGTCTGATGACACACCAGCACTCTGGCATAGAAGGCTTAAAGGCGGAGGGCCTTCCACATAAAACCCAGAATATCAACGCAGATAATCCACAGTATCTGCTTTGAACTATGTTATCTGAGTCCATACTACCATCTAATCCAGTTCAAAGCAGATACTGTGAGATTTTATTCAGCTGTGTGGAAGGGGCCCCAGAAAATCAAGTCAGATAATCCACAATTACCTGCTTTGAAGTAGATTATCTGAGTCCACACTGCCATATATTCCAGTTCAATGTAGATTTCATACAACTGTGTGGAAGCGACCCTAGTAAAACTACAAATCCTAGGGTTCCATAGCATTGAGCCATGGTGATTAATGTCGTTGCAAAGTGCTTTAATTGTACAATGTAGACGTACCCTGAGGGCCCTTCCACACAGCCATATAACTCAGAATATCAAGGCAGATAATCCACAATATCTGCTTTGAACTGCATTATTTCAGAGTTCTTCCACACAACCCTGTATCCCAGAATATCAAGGCAGAACATACCACAACTGCTTTGAACTGGGTTATCTGAGTCCACACTTAGATAATGTGGGATTTCTGCCTTGATATTCTGGGATATAGGGCTGTGTGCAAGGGCTCTTGAGTCCACACTGCCATATAATCCAGTTCAATGTGGGTTTTATAAGCTGTGTGGACAGGGCCTGAGAGAATGTAACTTGCCCAAAGTCCCCAGCATGCTTCCATGGCAATGATTGGAATTCGAACCCATAGTCTTGAATGTCCTAGGACAAAAAACCAAACCCTTTACACCATTTTGGCTTTGGGGGGGGGGGGGGAGGGAGTATTAGGCCCCATCTACACTGACCATTTCATTCAGCTTTAAACTGCTGTGGCCAGACAACAAGCTCCCACAAAAGTGTGCAAAAGAAGACCTGAATATACATCAGTGTTCTGTGGTTTGTGTCATCACAATTCCAAGCCTCAAACTAGTTCCAGGATTTCCTTTATAATAATCTGTACAGTGAAACCACTCTCTTGGATACTTATTTGGGGCCCTTCCACACAGCCCTATATCCCAGAATATCAAGGCAGAAAATTCCACATTATTTGAGTGTGGACTCAGATAACCCAGTTCAAAGCATATGATGTGGGATTTTTCTGCCTCGATATTCTGGGATATAGGGCTGTGTGGAAGGGCCCTTGGTCTCACTGAGTTTAGGAAATGAATTCTTAAGACAGTGGTTCTCAACCTGTGGGTCCCCAGGTGTTTTGACCGACAACTCCCATAAATCCCGGCCAGTTTAACAGCTGTTAGGAGTTCTGGGAGCTGAAGGATGAAACATCTGGGGACCCACAGGTTGAGAACCACTACCTTAAGGAAACCTGTGGGGAAAGCATTGCTATAGAAAGATCAGTCACAACCTTATGCTTGCCTACTTAGGAGTAAAGTGCCATCGAACAGAGTTTTTCTGTTAGGCGTTTGCCCCTTCTGTGCTAACACTCAAAAATAAGTGCACGTGTTTTAACTCAGTTGTAACTTCCATATTTAATAGGGCTTAGTCTGATATAAAAATTCACAGTGCTACATCTGAACAGATCTTGACCCTTGATCACTTCATACACACATTAAAAGAAGGTGTTAAACTGTAAATTTGGTATTTCCCTACTTGGTTTGATTCTCTGTTAGCAGTACATGTGAAATAGAAATACCATGTACAGTGGATCTTTGGTATCTGCTGGTGTTTGGTTCCATAAATGGTCAAATTGAGGTTTGTTTTTGGGAACTTTTTGATCTGGAATATTTTCAAGTTGTGGGTGTACAGGGCTGATGAATTAAAATTTGGTTTAAGAATGTATTTATTGCCTAATATGGGCAGAAAGGAAATCATTCTGTGATTTTAAATTTTATCTTGTAACACAGGGCATTCAGGTCTCTGAATTAGTTCTGAAAACAATCGGAAGTTAATCTGTAGAGTTCATGACATTGCTTTCCATATGTTACTTATCACACAGGATTGGAACTTAGTTTAGTGGCACAATAATTATCTCTCACAATGCATGTGTACTGATGAGAATGCTATAGTTGCTGAATTTCTGCTTGTCAAGATAATTGACAAACAGGTTAACATTCTTAACTAAAGTAAAGATGTTAAGTATTGGGGCTCACTACAGATTTTGGTTTGCCAATTCTCTGAAACCTGTTTTTGGGTAATAATTTACTGGCTGTTTGTAAAAAAATATGTATGTGTTGTCTTAACTTATGGCAACTCTATGAGTGTCAAGGTTTTCTAGGCATGGCATACTCACACATGGTTTATCATCATCTTACAATAGCTCGCATTTCTTGATACACCCTTTCCAGGTACTAACCAGGTATCACCCTGTTTAGCTTTCAGTATCTGGGGCCTTCAGAGTATTTATAAATTGCAAAAAAAAAGGACTAATAGGGACACATCCGTACTGTAGAACAGTGATTCTCAACCTGTGGGTCCCCAGATGTTTTGACCTTCAACTCCTAGAAATCCTAACAGCTGGTAAACTGGCTGGGATTTCTGGGAGTTGTAACACCTGGGGACCCACAGGTTGAGAACCACTACTGTAGAATGAATACAGTTTGACAGTATTTTAACTTCCATGACTCAATGCGATGGGGTTGTGGAAGTGGTAGCTTTGGGCCCTTCCACACAGCCCTACATCCCAGAATATCAAAGAGAAAATCCCACATCATCTTGAGTGTGGAGTCAAATAACCCAGAAGCAAATATTGTGGGATTTTCATCCTTGATATTCTGGGATATAGGGCTGTGTGGAAGGACCCTTTGAGTGGTTTTTAGTCTTTTCTATCATTGAGTGCTGGTGCCTCGTCAAACTACAACTCCCAAGAATTCATAACATTGAGCCATAGCAATTAAAGTGCTGTAAAACAGCATTCATTCTACAGTATACAGATGTACCCAGGGCTTTTGGGGAAATCATTAATAGGTTCAACATAAGTTAGTTGATGTAATGGCAAGCAATAACAGCAGCAAATGCTCAGAAGATATCCATATTAGATATGAGGGATAACTGGTATTTTTTTGCTTTGAGATTGATATGAACTCTCAGATACCAGAAAATGATGAAGGAGAGCATGTCCAAACCAGGAGTGGCTGTCAATCTCCCTGTGGTTCTGAGGTGCAGGACCTCTTCCGCTACTTCTTAAAGTTCAATGAAAAGATGAATTCCTTCTTCTATAAGCTTTCAAAAATATGTGTTTTGTCTTTTCTTTGCCATAAAAATATATGGGGGCTGAATCCCTGTGATGCCAGGGCCTTCCTTTACACATTTACAACAACAGCACAAAAACAAAATCAACTTTAGTTGCTACAAGCATCACATTTAGGAGTGAGATATGTGCTTTTATCTGAATGGAAAGTTTTATACAAATTGATTTTTTTCAAAGAAATTGAAGCTCTTGGTACTCGTTTGTTAAACAGCAAGACTAAATTTACAAAGATATGTGAATATGCCTATTCTCATGTGGTGATAATGAGTCCTGTAAAATTTCAGTGAGAAATACTTACACAGAATGCAAAATATGAAGTATACACTATTGAATTCAACAAGGATTACTTCTGAATATACATTGGATTGCACTATCTAGTTCATGTTGAATTTTGGTAACTTCAATGATAGCCTCCCCCCAAAAAGCCATCCAAAGTTGGTAGCCTCCAAAGAAGTGGATTTATATCCACAAAAGTGTTTGTGAAAATAAAAATCAGTAAATTTTAAAGGTTCTGTGACACTTCTATTCTCCCCCTTCCTTCCTCCTTATGCTGTAAGAGACTAACACAGTTTTTTTTTTTAGAATTTCAAGAACAGCAGTTCAGTTAACTTCTCCAATAGTTCCAAGGGTTGTCAAAGAAATATTTATCTAATTTCTTGTGCAGCATTGTCATGCAGTTGTTGCTGGAGGACAGTAAATAACGGGACATTACCTATGCCAAGTTCAGGATTGGAAAGGTGGGTTAGTGGGGTCAGAACTATTTAGAAAAGTGGGTTAGTGGAGGATGAGACTCTGGCAACTCCACAGTGTCCTCAAACTTCTTCGTTCTTTTGCCCTGTTCTGCCCCTACAGCATGAACACTAGATGTGGCACTGTTACCAGTAATTTCATCTGTGTCCCAAGGTGTTTTCTAGGTCCTCCAGCATGATGCTCTAGTACGCTGGAGGGCCTATAAATGCTAGAGAGGTCTTGTTTTTTCCCCTTAGTATGATTCTGTGGTATACTTCTTCCAGACATTGTTCATGTTGATGTGTGTGTGCTTTCATCTGTTATTTCATGTGAGCATAGAAACATAAAACACTGGGATGAAGGGTAACAATGGAGGTGGTGTTTTACACTACATTTACTTTATATACTTAAGTATAAGCCTAATTTTCAGTATATTTTCATTCTGAAAAAGCCCCCTCAGCTTTTTCGGAATGAGTTAGGGCCCGGCGGAAAGGCATAGGGCTGAAAGAAACCCTTTGGAGGACCAGCTGTGTCCCTTCTCCCCTTTCGGCACAGCAACCCACAGCGCGTGGCTTCTCCTCTTGGCACAGCAATCCAGCTGTGTTGCTGTGCCAAGAAGAGAGAAGAAGCTGTATGCCTCAATTAATGTAATTTTATTGGTATCTATTTTTATTTTGAAATTTACCAATAGCTGCTGCATTTCCCACCCTAGGCTTATACTCAAGTCAATAAGTTTTCCAAGTTTTTTGTGGTAAAATTGTGTCCCTCGGCTTATATTTGGGTCAGCTTATACTCGAGTATATACGAGGTAAATTGGCTTATTTGGGAGTAATGTGCTGGTTTGAAGGAATATTTCGAGAGTAATTGATGAACTCAGAGGTGGTAGAAGTTTTTGAATGTTTCTCTTTATTACTAGCGAATGTATTGTTGGGTTGTTGGATTTGTGTAGAGAGTTGTGTTATGTTAATTGCTAGTTTTGATATGTGTTGTGCTACAGTTTGATTCCGTTTCTTTAGTGATCTTTTAAAGCACATCTATATGTTGATTTCAGCACAATGAGCACTGAGGAAGTAACATGGGAGAAGCTGGATGCAGAATTTGATCACTGTGTTGTAGATATGAAACCTTATGTTTTGAAACTCCCTCATAAACCAGGTAAGCATTAGGAGGAAATGTTATCCTTTTATTATTTTTTTCATTTTATAGAAACCGATGTAATCCAGATACAATAAACAGATGTGTTTTTAATCTGAGCCTTGCTGATTACTGAGCTACATGTAATTAACTAATGCGATCAACTGAACTTGTAGTTTTACATATTCTTGATATAGTGTGAGTAGAATGTAGATAATCACATACTCACATTCTTTGAAAGCTGAGACTGTTTTGTCAGATCACCTTTATTAGTATCAAACAAAAACAATCTATATAATATTTTATTGGTATAGGTATTTCAGCTGTTTTTTTTCTAGAGAAGAATGATTGAAAATCAAAAGAGTACGCATATGTTAGTAGTTCCCAACCTTTTTTTTTTTTTTTTTAACCAGGGACCACTTTGACCAGGAACATTAACATCAAAAGGATTACAAATCAGTTTTTGGTAAATTTTAGATTTGGTTTGGTTATTTGGGGTGCCGATTCAGAAAATTGCATTGGATAGACCACATCAGCTCTAGTTTCTGATACAGAACATATGCCATCCAGTGGTTGCCATCTGCTCGCCCACAGAAAACCATATTTAATAATCTAGAGATGATATGGCCTATCTAATGCAAATTTCATTTTCTTAATCAGCCTCTTTGCATGTCAATCAAAAGACAAAAGTGGGATATTATTATTATTATTATTATTATTATTATTGGTAGTAGTAGTATTCTATAGCACACATTTACACTGCTGTGTGCCAGCGTATCATGTCATATTCATATCTATGATGCCTATTAAAGTCTACCTCTATCTAGCTTGTGCTTATCATGAAGTTTTCTACACAGTATTGGTGGATTACTCCTTTATGCAAAATGCTGCATATGGGCATTACTCTTCAAATTTATTTTTTAGTTTATCTTTTAAGCATTTCTGTTAAGAAGGATTATCATGAATAATCTGTATTAATTTAATGACGTAAGTACACTTTTATATAAAGTATTAATTTCTGTTATAATTAATCACATCACATTAATGCAAATTTTAAAAATATATAATTTTTTGGGATTATATAATTTTATTAAATTACAAATATGTTTTATAAACCTCTTCATCTGATAGTGGAGCATGTTAACTAATAACATTGCTTACTAATAAGCAGAAAAGCATTTTCATAAATTTAGAGATTAGAAACAATCAGGGCCTTGTTAAATTGATGTAATCTACAAAGTAATTGTCTGAGTCACGTTGCTGATGTTGATAGTTTGTAAATCTGCTAGTGGACAACGAGTTCCAAGGAAAAAACAGATGTAATATCATAATTACTGAATTGCTTCTTCTGTCTGAAATATTTAAGCATAATTATTAGAGTCAGCACTTGAGTAAACAGATGACATTTTGACAGAGATGAAGAAAATAGGGTAGAGTGACTATGGAATGTAGCCCTTAATGTTGGAGGGAACTGTATCATTATTGTGCTACATATCTTTTTGTGGCCAAGCATTTCCATTCACTGTCTTCCATTGCAACTGAGGCTCTATCTACACTATAGAATCAATGCAGTTTCACCCCACTTTAACTGCTATGGTTCAATGCTATGAAATCCTGGGACTTGTAGCAGGTGAACAACTTGCAATCTTTGGCAGAGAAGGCTAAGACTTTGCAAAACTACAACTCACATGATTCCGTAGAATTGAGCCTTAAGTAATTAAGGTGGAATCAAATTATTAATTTTACAATGTAGATGTGCCTCTAGAAATTTATAAAATATCACTATAATTTTAAAGGATGGGGACATGCAATATCTATTTATATTTATTAATATGGAACTATTCCTGTTCTGTTGGAAAAGCAGTGCAACATGATTTTTAAAAAAATCATAAAAGTAAGCATATACAGTGATCAACAGATAAGACATCTGTCTGTTAAAATCCAAATATTATCTGACAGATCCAAGAAAAATCTATTAGAATGAACTATCTACTACAGCTGCTGAGGGATAGTGAACTGAAAGGTTAGCAGTCGCATCCTACAATTTGGGGAAAGTTATGTGCCTAGTAAAAACTAAACTTGTGGTGTAAGGACTGATGCCAGTACTCAAATCTTCAGGATAGCACATTTTTGTGAGTGTTGGTAACACATAAATCTGCTTCATATGCATTCTATTTGTACACATACCTTTTGGAAAACCTTTGTGTAAAATGTATTTGTTTTCATGTGTGGAAAATGTCAAAGTATATTCAAATATGGTATTGTCCCAAAATAAAAGAGCTAATTGGTTGAAGGAGTAATGTAGTAGCAAGGCTAACTCATTTATTTTGGTGAGTAAGCAAATAAGCATGCAATTTTAAAACTTTACATTGTTTCTAAAAGTTACAGTATTTATTTTTTGTCTTATTTTTTGACCAATGAAATTTATATTTCCTCTCCTTAAGAACGTGAAAGATGTGCCCTTTGGATTAAGAAGCTATGTGAGCCTTCAGGTGCAGGCACAGGAATCGCTGGTCGGAAGAACCGGAATCTCTATGCGAAATTGCTTCTGCATATGCTGAAGAAGGGCGTGCTTGAGGGACCTTTTGTACAGAAACCAGAAAAAGGAATGTTGAAAACTCTTCCTTCATACATGGTGAATGAATCTTGCAAGGGTTTGTGTTCTGCATTTATGGGAGTACATGTAATATCGATGGGATCTAGTGAGGTAAACTGGGAGGGAGATGTTCTCCCATTCTCTTCCCACCTCTAAAATTAACTGTGACATGCTAGTGAACTCTCTAGAACAATGGTTCCTAAACTTTCATCATCTAGGTGTTTTGGACTTCAACTCCCAGAAATCCCAGTCATCAGCTGTTAGGAATTGTGGGAGCTGAACTCCAAAATACCTGAAGGACCAGTGGGTGGGAACCACTGCTCTAGAGTTATGCCAGTATGGAAGGCTAACATAAAGAAGTAGTGTTACATAACAATAGATGTAAGCCAATGAATTTCCTTGAAAAGTTGTTGCATGACATTAGATGTAAGCTTTTTGCAAAAAGAGTGAAAGTATACTATTCACATTGACCTGTGGATAATTTGACTCAAGTTTTTTTTTGTTCATCTATAGATGTATGCATGTATTTATAGCCGTGGTTCTCACCTTGTGGGTCCCCAGATGTTTTGAGCTTCAACTCTCAGAAATCCTAACAGCTGGTAAACTGGCTGGGATTTCTAGGAGTTGTAGATGAAAATACCTGAGGACCCACAGGCTGAGAACCTCTGGTTTATAGGTATTTTTCAAGGAATTGTTATTTCTTGGAATGAAATCATTTATGCAGTGACTTGAATATAAATTTGAAATGAATTGCAAGAGTATCCTATGGTTGTGTGTTTCTCTTGCATTTCTTTTCACATGTTAATGTTTTTGTGTTGGGACCAGATAGAGAAGATGACTTGTAGTGTGGCATTACATCCAGACCAAATCACAGCAGATGTACTATTTCACAGTTTTATTCAAACCAGGGAACATGAAAAACGAGTAGAAAAGATATTAATCAATTACTATTTCAATGTATTGTCGAAGGCTTTCATGGCTGGAATCACTCAGTTCTTGTGGGTTTTTTCGGGCTATATGGCCATGTTCTAGAGGCATTTCTCCTTAGGAGAAATGCCTCTAGAACATGGCCATATAGCCCGAAAAAACCCACAAGAACTGAATAACTATTTCATCTTCAGTTTGTTGCTGAAAACATCTTCTAAATATACAAAACACAAAAAGAACAACAACAATATCATTTGGGTTTAATGTGGCTTTGGGGTATAGGTTACTAAAGGATGTAGATGTGTGTCAGCACTGCAGATTAATAGTGTGTTATGTATTTGTTCCATGTTATGTATTTTATTTTGGTCACTAAAGTTAGTTATTAACCAACTTGCTGTGAAAATATGAAACAGATGTGTAAGTATATGTACATTTTCAAACATACATTTCATTTAGCCTTGCAGCATAATTTACATATTGTCAGTAATAATAATAATAGTAGTAGTAGTTGTAATAATAAAACTTTATTTTTAAGTCGCCCTCTCTCCTTGAAGGGACTCAGGGCAGTTTCTAAAAACAAAAATGACAAATATTCAATGCTACGTGTAATTACAAAATAAAACAGAAACAAAACAAATTGTTAAAAATAAGCAAATAAAAACAACCTTGACCTCTGTTTGAAATTTTGGTTATTTGAGGAAATGTGTTATGCCTCTTTAGATAGTATTTGAAAGAATGGTGTCTCTTCAGCATTGTGTTAGAGCATAGTTCAAATAACTGCATGCTGCAATACGAATTGGTGCATGCAACCAATCTATTGACTACAGTTTTTCTCAGCTTCGGCTACCCTCAAACTTGACTAGAGTTGAAAAAGCAAGAGAGGTGGGGATTGTTATGAGAACTGTGATGATGTAATAAAAACCCATAGCTTCTGTGTGACCAGTTCTGCTTGAACTAGTTCTTGTGAAACCTTGGGCAAATTTAAGAGAAGGCTGCATGCATCTTGGTATATAGTAATGTTGTACATTCTGCTATATCAAAATAAAACAGACAAAACATCTCTAAGAAGACAACGTCTGCAGGAAATTAAAAATGGAAAAGAACAAACTTTTGAGCTGTACAATAACTTTCTATGAAAGTGTTTCCTGAGAAATGAACATTGTTTCAAGAGTTTGTCCAGTGTAACATTGTTGATAAAAGTTGATTCACTCATAATAAAAAGGAACATAGGGAAACAAAGAGATTAATATAGATACAAAAACTCATACAATGCAGGGCAACAGGCTAAGTGTTTAGATCACAATTTGCTGTTAAATGCTTGCAAATTGTTCCCAAATCATGGAGACCTTAAAACTAACCTATTACATAATTTTCTTGGCAAGATGTTTTCAGTGGAAGTTTACTCATGTCTTCTTCTGAAGCTGTTAATATAACATAAATTATGGTGTGTTTGATAGTAAAATGTTGAGAGTATTAATGCAACTGTTTGCATGTAGGTGATAATGTTACGCACTGATAACAGTGATTGTGAAAAAGGAGAAATTATATGTATTGGGTATCAAAGGATCATCCAAATAAATATGAAAAGTTGAATCTGTTACTTTGAAGACTGTATATGGAAACTGGCAAAAACAATAAATAAGTTGATTGTTTTATACAATCTGCAAGAGTTAAAACTAGTATAGTATTTGAGATATCATAACATTGTTATATTATTGCCTTTGGCCATACCATGAGAAGAGTCAACTCACTAAAAAGACTAAACAACTTGGTAGAAGAGGGCAGTACGAAAAGAGGTGGTTATTTCAGCTGGATAGACTCAATCAAGTAGTGCTTTCATTATGTGTCCCCTCATGGCAGCAGGTTGAACTGGATGGGCCCATCGGTCTCTTTCAGCTCTAGGGTCTAAGGAAACCACACTTGCAACATCTGAGCAGGATTGTGGTGGACAGGGTGATTTGGAGGTCTCTCATTTTTAGGGTTGTTTTAAGTCAAAACCCGACCTTAAGGCAGTTAACAGCAGTATACATTTAGATGCTGACTGAATGTAATGAAGTTAAATTGTAGGATATGGAGATGCATAGAATTTATACAAACAAGCGTTTTTTTTTACTGAAAAAAATATTTTTAATTTTAAAATCTTGCATTTTTTATTTAGTTTGTCTACTTCAATGAACCAAATTCAGAAAGAATGCTGAATGAGTCAACTGAATGCCCAGAAGACTTACCAGACTGGGTCATGGGAGAGCTGGGACAAAGTAAGCAGGACAAGTCCTGGATACATTCTTTTAGAGAGGAGTCTGCCCTGGTAACCTCCCCATCTGTACAAAGGTAAGAATTGTGTATTTTAATAATACATTTTTGTCTGTGTTTTCTACACTTTCCACCCTAAATAAAATTAAAAGTTTGACCATTTTGATAATAAATGTATTTATTGGCAAATATGGGATGTGATAGAAAGGAATTTGCTTTGTTGGAACCAAATATTCTGATTGCTTTTTTTTTGTCGTGTCAGGAGTGACTTGAGAAACTGCAAGTTGCTTCTGGTGTGAGAGAATTGGCCGTCTGCAAGGACGTTGCCCAGGGAATGCCCGGATGTTTTGATATTTTGCCATCCTTGTGGGAGGCTTCTGTCATGTCCCCGCGTGGAGAGCTGGAGCTGATAGAGGGTGCTCATCCACCTCTCCCTGGATTTGAAACTGCGACCTGTCGGTCTTCAGTCCTGCCGGCACAGAGGTTTAACCCACTGTGCCACCGGGGGCTCCATTCTGATTGTTGCATCTACAAGGACTTCGTGATACTATTTTGTTTTAATTTCTGTGATAAGTTTTGTTTGCTGTTCTGCAATGTGTGGCTGATGAGTTATGTAAAACAAAAACTTGGCTTTTTATGCAGCTACTTTGGCTACTGTTTGCAATCGAATCAGTAAAAGTGGAAATCATTTTTGGGATGACTGTTGCTGGTTTCTTTGTGTATGACACTAAAATAGTCAGCAGGTGGTGGTAGTGTTCTATAGAAGAGAGTGACAGAAGCTACCTTTCTTGCTAGTTCCTTGTTTAAATACTGTGTTTGTAAATGTGCTGCTCCTTTGTATTTATCCTGTTCTCACTTGGATTAATGTACACTTGAAAAATTCAGCTCTTCAGAATTAATTATAGGTACTGAAGAGTTATTGGATACACAACAATAACAGTAACTGCTCCATTTCAGAAATAGAAGGATATTAACTAAATAAAACATTGCTATTAGATTTACTGTACTTATCAATTATTTACATTGACCAAGCCTAGCCTTCTTCAATTTAGTGACTTCCAAGTGTTTTAAAATAATCATCATTCCAGGCTAACATTGCCATTGAGCATACTTATTAGACATACGGGGAACTTTGGCTCAACACATATGAAACAGAGGAAGACTGGCCTATATTTTCTTGATTTGGATCATATCCCCACAAAACACGTGTACTTCAAATGCACTTCAAAAATTTGGAGTACAGTTTCCATAAGTCCAAAACACCATGGCCAGTTCTCAGAGATAATGGTATAGTAAAGTGTTGTAGGTTGCCTATTGTTCCATTAAAGCAGGATTCATGCTCTTCTAATAAAGCTGTGTTGTTCCTGTATTGCCTGTATATTCCCTAAGTAACTTTAGCTGGGATGAAGGTATGTCACTTCAGGCTGCCTAGTTAGCTGCCTGCTTCTTGAGAGGTCATCGAAATGTTATGTTAAAGAAAAAATCCTGTAGAAAAAGGAGGACATATCCTATTATTGCCTTGTTATTACAATATAGTGATCATTTCCATAAAAGAAAGAATAAAATTTGGGGAATAAATGGGGAAAGTCAGAAAGTGACCATACATGAGATGGAGCCATGTTGAAGAAAACAGTTTGCTTAAGTGCAGGAACTGTTCATGCTCCTAGTGATTTCAAATTAAGTTAAATATGAGCACAGCATACTGACCAGTTCTCCAAAACATATTGACATGTTCTGCTGATAATGTAACAGCCTGAACCTTGGCATAAGACACACAAAAAAGTATGGCATATAGGTATACCTCAGTAAACAAAGCATCTGGGAAGGCAGCTCCTTTTTATAAAAGCTTTGTATATTCACATAGCCTCCATTTTTTTCTTCTTGCCCTCTGCCTTACTGGATGCTGTTTGCAACATTAGTATTGGGTGGATAATATGGGAGGGCTAGAGAAATGCAAATTGCAACAGTGTGTCTGCAGTAAATAAAGTAATAAAGCTTGAGCCGAGAAAGAGTAGAATTCTACTTGCTTGCAGAAGGTGGGATAAGCAGCAGCTGCTTCCAGGATCCTTTACTGAACATGCAAAAAGAGGAAAACATAAGAAAAAGAGGAAAACAGTTAAGGCAGTCTATTATCTACATCCAGAATGTTTTAAAGTAATAGAGTTGTAAGACTGCTAATTTTAAAAACTCCTGGATATATTCAAGTGGTTTCTAGAAGATCCAAAAGGTTTTTGACTCCACTACAAGTCCTACCTGACCTAGTCTCTATTTCATATGATCATATGGTTGGTTTTGAATAAAATGTCTTCTGAAACCCATTGAATTGTTTTTTTTATGGCATTGGGAATCTACCCTTATTCTTTCCATGCTGTTTCTGTCTTTGGTACCTCATTAAAGAAGTAACACCCAGGAACACATTCAATTTGTTAGCTGAAGTGTACCTATCAATGGGTTGAAAATAGTTCTCATCCTTATTGTTGAGGGACTTTTTTCTGTATGTCATAACCGTTTGGTTGCTCAATTGCTGCTACTATATGTTTTTGTAAGAATTCTGTATAAGGTTGGTTTAATTGCTTGTTCAAGGTTGAACCTGGCTTATTATGCCAGAGTCCATCTGGAACAGTGGTGTAGAGGAAGGTGCGCTTGCATTTCTCTGTTGACCTATGATGACCCAGTGCATTTCATAGGGTTTTCTTAGGCAAGGAATACTTAAAGGTAGTTTTGTTACTTCCTTCGTCTGAAATATAGCCAAGAGCACCTGCTATTCATTGGCAGTCTCCTATCCAAGTACTAGCCAGGGCTGGCTCTGCTTACCTTCCAATGTCAGTCAGGGCCTATCTGATAAGAAATGTATACTGGGAACATGCCACGTGAATTTGAGGAGAAGCCTGCATTGGTGCATTTGTCAACTTTCAATCTGGAACCCATTTCAAATCTAGTCCCATAGTGTATCGGCTTTGAATACAAAACCCCTCTATTCAAATTGCAATCGCATTTTTCTGTTATAGTCCAAAGATCCAGCCATTTCAAATTCACAACATAAGACATACGATATAAGATAAATTAAGAACAGGAAGAACAATTGGGGAAATCATATAGGTAGACAGTTTATTTCAGACATTTTGATCTAATAGCTGAGAATAACTATTCTGTACTCTTGGCTGGCTTAGTTGAAAATGTGTCAGCAACCAAAGTCATATTGGCAGTCTTATACTTTGACATAAAATTAGGCTGATCTTCTGGGTAGATTTGCCATTAGTGGATTAATTGTGTGTTGAATCTACTTGTAGACTTCCCCCCCCCCCCCAAAAAAAAAAAGAAAGAAAAAAAATGTCATTTATGGATTCTACTTCTTGGTTACTACAGGGATATAACTTTTTGATATAAGGGTCACCAGAAAATCTGCCTCAGAGCATCTCAGAGGAAAGTGAATTAAATATTGCCTTAGTTGGAAAAAAAACCCTGCAGCAATTTGCAATAGTAAAATTCTTTACATACTCAGATGAAAAGGCCTGACATATTCTATACTCAGCTCTGTGAGTAGGATGAGTATGAACAAGCCCAAAGGTCACAGAAAGCAATATCCCATAGTCTTTTTTATATTTGAAGGCATTGTCATAGCCAAAATGAAAAAGGAGGGATGCTGACAGACCAATTAAAACAGCTTTTTGGGTGGGAAGCTTTGACCAATGACTTAGATACATGCTGAGATAAAGCCTGTGTCTCCAATTGAGAAATATTACCCTTTACCCAAAATTCTAAAGTTCTCAAGCTTTATTAGAGTACAATAGGAGAATATTGTCTGTTTCTAACAATAAAACTGTATTAGGAACACATCTGGGGATTTGGAGGAGAGCCCTCAAAAATTCAATCTGAAGATTATCTGATGTTACTCCCCCAATCCAAATAGCAGAGACATACAGCAATTGTGCAACTGTTTTAGCATTATATTAGCTCTCTTTAGTATAGAAATAATACAAAATGGAAAACGTTCTTATGTGTGCTTTTGGATAAATAGCAGATCTATGAGTTATGACACCATTTGATGGAAAATAATCCCAAAATAGTGAAATTTTCTAACTTCTTTCAGAACATGAACATTAAGGTTAATCTACATTGGTATTTTTTTCTCAAAATTATAACTTGAGATTTCCCAAAATTATTTTAAAGATTATTTTGTAAACAGTAATTCAGAAACTTGTGCAGTAGATAGTTTAACCCAAGTCTAGAAGTTGAAAAAAAAACCTGCGTCATCTGCATAGAGCAGAGTGAAGTTTTTCTGCCTCCCAGTTTGGGCAAATGGCCATTGAGGTCCATACAGCATCTTCAAGGTAATTAGAGCAAGGATGGTTGAACTTTCTAGCTATCTTCCTTATTGAATGTGAATTTGTAAGGGTCAATTCTGTTAGAAGAATCATCAACTACTACACTTATTCTTGCTACTCTCTTGTCCTCTAGGAATGATACAGCTTTTCCAGAAAAGATTTAGGAGTGTTCATTTTTTCTCCTTGTTTTTCCTTCCTTTGTGAGTCGCTATCCCAAAAAGCTTTTGGTGAGGTAACAGCCAAGTTTAGTCAGGGTTAAGTAAGTGACTGCCTTTAGTTATTAAAACAACTGGGCCAGATTGAACCTCTCTGCTCTCTTCCTGCCTGCTCTTAGAAGAGAGGGAATATGCTGCAACATGCAGTTTCTGTCTTAGCTTAGTTTATAAACGATCAGACCATGGCTGTCAAAGTATGATTTCCTTGAGTCTAATGCTCACTTGTTTTTGGTTAAATTACCTTGCCAAAATTAGGGTTCTTATTAGATCAATTTAATATGGGAATTTTAGTGCTGAGCCGAAGCAAAAGAGGTAGCTGCTGCATGAGCTGTAGCTGAACCTCTTATTTGAGGAACCTCATCTAATTAAATGGCCATGATTTAATGCTATGCAATCCTGGGATTTGTAGTTTGGTGAATCATCGGCCCTCTTTGGCAGAGAAGGCTAAAGACCTTGTCAAATTACAGCCCCTAGATTCGATACCATTCAAACCAAGACAATTTAAGTGGATTCTTTCTACAGCAGAGATGTACTCCAAGATTTTCATTTCCATTGCTGGAAGCTTTGGTATTCTAGCACAATTGGAAGGAATCCTAAGCAGCCAGCAACAGTAGTGCACACTTTTTTTTGGCCAAATTACAAAGAGCGCACTAATGGCCACTGCACATTACAGTAAGCCGCACTGAGTCCCCTTGGGGGAGATGGAGCGGGTTATAAATAAAGATTATACATTTTTTTGGTTTCAGGGTTTTGAAAATTGAGGTGCACATTATATTTGATGGTGCATTCTATCCTAATCTATCCAGTTTGTTGTCAATCCACTCCTTTGTGCTTCACGCTAATCTACCATTTGCCAGAATATACAATCCTGTGCTTTCCCCCCCATTTCTGGCCAAATAGTTTAACTATTATTAGACTTGAGTAAATACGGGTATTTTTTTAAAAAAGATGTCCCGGGAGCCATATCTGACTTGCAACTTGCTATTACTATATCAAGATTTAATAATACAATTTTTCTATAACTTAATTATAGAGGTGGGATAAAAAACTAACTCTAGTTCTATAAAGCCAACAATCAACTTGCCTTGCAGAGGTCTAGAATATTTCTCAGGGACCAAACAGCGATCAAAAGTTGAATAATTCTCTCTAAGCACAACTTGTGCCTCAGTAAGACTGTTATTCGAATTCAGAAGGGTAGTCTGTTACATAGGAAATGAGTATCTAATTTTAGCAGTATTGATAGCTGACAAATGGGTCTGAATTCCCTGGAACAGTGGCTTGTTACAAGAATTGCTTGTTTCCAACTAGCAGATATTTGGCCAGAATTGTTAATCTTGGCAAAAGAGGATAATCACCAGTAGGTGCCCACCAATGTTGATTAGTTTGAAAAAGTTCAGTAGGGATATAGTCAATACCTGGAGTCTTACTGCCTTTTAAATGGTAGAATTGAGTCAGAAAGTTTCTCACAAATTGCATCTCACCCACAAATTTACTTGTAGGCTTTAGGCAAGCAAGCCACCCTCTTGAAGACCTCAGACTTTCTGCTTAACTCTAATTTATTTTAGTCTCCTTGGTATTGTGTGTTCTTTTTGCATATTGTGTTATTTTGTCTGATATTTGCTGCATTTGTTTTGGTAACCCTTTTGTTTTTTCCTTGCCCATTTTGAGCTGACTTTTTCAGACACTGGTCGCACTACTGTTGAAGGTTTCTGCAACATAGCAGTTTGTTCCTATCCATCATTTCTCAGTTGCATTTATGCATTCATGTTATCTCATAGTCAAAATGATAGTCTTTTAACATAATATAATATGCAGTCAAATCCTAACTACAGTAGTTTGCAGCTGTCTAATCAAATCCTGAGTCCTAATTAAATGGGTTAAAAACAAAGTGGTTCTTAGAACTAGCACTTTTTGTAACAGATTACCATTAGTATTAAATATAACAAAGCATTATGTACATTTATGATCAGGTCCAATAATTTGTTTAACAATTAGAAGAATATAGAATGCTTAAACATTTAAATGTTAATGAAATATTAAATAAGGTTTTTTGTTTTCATCTATTATTCAGCTAGATAGAAGATTTGCTTACACTCTATTCTGCATTTTGTCTATGAAATGATAGTTGCTTTTAAGAGGAGGAGTTGCTGTTATATAGATAGTGTATTATGCAGATAGTGTGTAATGCAGTTTAAAAGGTTTGTCCAAACAGGTTTTGTAATACTTCTAAGATGATTGCGATGATGATATATATTCTACAGCAGTTATTGCACTTTGGAAAGAAGAAACCATTAATAGAACTCTGCATTTCACTATGAAAAAACAAAAAGTGAGAGGAAAAAGTTAATATACCACCATTGGTTTTCATTAGCCTTAGTTAAAATTATATACTAGGAAGAGGTGTATTTGGTAGTATTAAAAGCATTTATTTTAAAATATGTCCTGATTTTCCATTTAACTCACAACAGGGAGCTGTACTCTTATAATGGAAAACGTGCACTAAAGTCACATTCTTTGAGTCCTCCTCATCTGCCAGTAGATGACAACTCTCCATCAAAAACACTGGTAAGATATTTTAATATTTGCTGTAAAGTTATCATAGAAACTTATTAGTATAGCTGTACCTCAGTTAATCAAATAGATGTATTCCTGAGCATTAATACTTTTAATAGCAAAAATAACATGGAAAGAGTGGGAATAGGTTCTTTGTTGGCATGGGCCTTCAAGTCATTTCTGACTAATGGTGACCCTAAGGTGACATTAATGGGGTTTTCTATGTCTTAAAAACGACCAGTGAAATCCTTTGTTTTTAATTGTTTGATTTTATACTGTTGTTTGCTTATTACATTGATTTTTGCATTTTATCTATTTTATTTCCTGGTATTGTTATGTTTTTATATTATAATGTGTATACTGTACTGATGGGCGTGGCCTCATGTAAGCCGCACCGAGTCCCCCTGGGGGAGATAGAATGGGGTATAAATAAAGATTATTATTATTATTATTATTATTATTATTATTATTATTCTTGGCAAGATTTATTCAAAGCAGGTTTGTCACTCCTTTTCTCTGAGGCTGAAACAGTGTGACTTGCCCAAGGTTGAACAGTGGATTTCTGTGACAAAGAAAGATTCAAACCCTGGTCTCCCAGAGGCCCAGTCCAAGACACAAACTGCTACACCAAGAAAAAGGAAAAGTAGTTCAATATATTTCAGCTAACTTTGTATTCAAAACTAAGCAATGTGTACATGTGAAATGAAAACCTTATCACTGGGTTTGCTTGGCAAGGTTTGTTCACGTGGATGTTACCTTTCTCTTCCCTTGAGGCTGAGAGACTATGACTTGCCCAATGTCACCTGTGGTTTTCCTGCGGCCAAGTGGGAATTTGAACCATTGTGTCCAGAATAGTAGTAATTTTTATTGTTGTTGTTGTTATGTTTATTTCTACCCCCCTTTACCTCTCCTGAAGGAGACTCAAAGTGCCTTACGTTAAAAGTATGACTGCACAATTTAAAATATATAAATATTCAAACATTAAATCAGAATTAAACATAACAGTATTAAAAAATCACCGTTAAAATTCATTAAAACATATCCAACGCTAAAAATCCAGAGATAATAGTCCAACTTTCAAATGCTGGGTCTTATGTTTAATTTGGGGAGGCAGGGGGAAGAGTTGAAATTTATCTTATTCCCTCTTTCCATGGTTACAGCCCTGCACTTATCCTATTTCCTTGTCCTATTGTTTACAGCCTGGCCACGTTTACAGTAGCTTACTGACATTGGTTGAATGATCACTGGTTTAATTTGAGTCTTGTTTGTTTTTATGTCTATTTGTTTTACTCAATTGTATTTATATTGTGTTTTATCGTGTTTTATTTTATGTTCCATTTTTTGGCACCTTGTGCTGTGTGTAAGCTTCCCGAGGCCATTGGGGGAGATGGAGGTGGAATACAAGAGTGAAGTTGTTGCTGTTGTTGTTGTTATTGTTATTGTTATTGAAATGTTAGCCATCTATCAGTTTGAGGCATCCTCAAGCTGAGGCTCTCCAGCTTCCCCTACCTGTTGTTGGTTAGTTGTAGCTTATGGTAGCTTACGTGGCTACAGTAAGATAGGCACAAACTTTATTTATAACATTGTTTACCCCAGGCATGTTCTTATAAGCTGATAACAAAAATCTGTCTGCTACAGCCTTGGTTTCCTAGTGATTATGCTGGTAGAAAAACGTCCAGCTAGACATAGGGCGAACAGGAAGGAGGGCTGGAGAGATGTAAAGAGGCTTTGTCAAAAAGGGGTATCATTGACATAGGCTTTCTTAACTGAGGTACTATATGTCTGTTCTTCAAACAATTGCCATTTTTGCAGAGGAATGACCTATTGGTTTGACTTGGTATCTAGCTTATTATTTGCTTCTGACACTTCAATTTGCAATTTGTAAGTATAACTAAAGAAAACTTCAATATTGGGGGCTTCATATTAGTAATTGATCTTTCAAGCAGGCTCTTGTATAGAAATATCACAGCTTGACAAAGAGACCCTGTCATTAAAACTATTTGGTAACTTTTGCAGTAGAAGCAAATGATCAAAAATATGAAGAATGTATGAAGTTCTCGTTCAGGACCACTTGTACGTGCATAGGCTTATGCCAAAGTGCTAACAATACCATACTTTGTGAAGACGTGTACATTTTAAAGACATAGAACCAAAACGAGAAAAGCTGTAAATTTTGTAGAAAATAAATTTCTAGCATATGACACCTTTTGATCTTTGCTTTTTATCAATAATTGTTGTTAACATGTTTTATGTAAAATATATTTCAGGGGGACCATCGTTCAAAAAAATGTTCTTTGGATGACAGTGACTTTGAGACCCGTCTCAACAGCTGGAATCTTGGGGTAAACTTTCATTATTGGCTTCAGAATGAAATGTGTTGGTGTTTTTAGTGTCAGCATTTGATAGGGCCCAAAGGTTTAAAAAATGAAAAATTTAGTAAATTTTAACATTTTCATTTTTAAGCAACATAGCTGTCAAAATAGACCTCAAGGCAAGTTGACATGAAGATATTCTAGTCCACATAGATATGTAACATTTTAGAGAACATTATTAAATGAATCAAAAGCACAACTACTGCATTTATTTTTTACATAAGAACAACTATATTGGCACATATAAGAAAATCAATATTCTATATTGCACTCTAGATGTCTCTGGGAAGTTATTTGAACAGGAAATGAAAGCACCAGCAATCTTATTTATTTATTTATTTGTTTGTTTATTTGCTGTATTTATATACCACCTTTCTCACCCCTGAGGGGACTCAAGGCAATTTATAACATACTAATGGCAAAAATTCAATGCCAACATACAGTAAAACAAAGAAATCATAATAACTAATAACTACTGACCTAAAATTATTAAAACCATTAAACCTTCCACTACTGCTTCCCAGTATTTGGTATTCTGCATATACTGCCTTAGATCCCAGTGGTTCCGTACACCCATACACCTTTGGTAAAGCTGTATCCATTAATTAAAATCATAGATTTAATTGAGGAATGAACTGTATTCAGTGCTGAGTAAGGTTATGTTTGGGAGTTTTTAAAACAACAGATATTTCTAATATGATCTAATATAGCTTGTTTGCATGCCTTTAATCTTCTGTTAAAACTGAATATTGAGGTCCTTGGCCTAAATCCAAATATTAGTTCATGGCAAAGTAGATCCATTGAAGTCCATGGGAACCTTGTAGGTTAGCAGTTATTTAAATCCAATTGATTCAATAGGTCTGCTTTGCTTGAAACTAAGAATTTGATTGAGCTTTCTAGTTTTAGCATCTCAAGCACGTTGGCCAAGGCAATTTGGTGACCAAAGACCAAAGATCTCTTGTTCTTTTGATTTTTAAAAATACTACTTGGAGGCAAGGTTTGGCATTTATCCACTATCTTATCTTCTCTTTACCCTCCAGGCAATAATGCTTTAGGCCTCT
The DNA here is from genome assembly GCF_037176765.1 of Anolis sagrei. Classification (NCBI taxonomy): domain Eukaryota; kingdom Metazoa; phylum Chordata; class Lepidosauria; order Squamata; family Anolidae; genus Anolis; species Anolis sagrei. Next base: position 181,438,572 of record NC_090022.1, read on the forward strand.
GAAACTATTAGAAGGTGGGGAGAGTGTGGGACAGTCAGAACCAGTGCATTGCTTTTTAACAGTGACAGCTAAATTCAAGATGTCTGTAGAGCTGTAGTCCATGAAATCTAGTCCAAACTAGTTTGAGAATTTGAACATTGTTGAACATCTCTTAGTTTAAATCATGGATATTGATTAAATTATTTCCATAAACAACACCTGTAAATATAATGGAACATTCTAAATATTATTGAAATGTTTATTGTCTTAACAATAAGTTGGAGTGCAGTCAGCTCTCCAAATTCATGCCGGCTACATGACTTTGGAGGCGTCTACGGACAATGTCATCTCTTTGGCTTAGAAATGGAGATAAGCACCACCCCCCAGAGTCAGACACGACTAGACTTAATGTCAAGGGAAAACCTTTACCTTTTTAAGGGCGCATGGAGGTTAAAGACTGTGAAACTGTTTCCCTGTTGGTGTATATTCTTTTATTATTCCGTGGTATAATATCACTTCTCTAGTCCTGTAGAATTGTTGAACCTAGTAAGTTTAAGAAATTCAGAAATTCTGAAATGTAATGTTCCCAAGAGAGTCTCTGTACTCAAAATATCATAAGTTTTTCTTCATATAGAATACCAATCTGCCTAATGGGGCAAATACGTTTAAACATTTAGCATTTGTGTTTTTTTTTTTTTATATCTCATGGTTTTTTTTTTAAATAGGCAGCATTTATTGTGACTGTGGCATAATTTGGAAAATAAAAAAAATTGTAGATGCATAGCTGGAAAAGACTGAACATTGAGACACACAATGTTTACAGATCTGTTTGAATGAATGTAATCCACAAGGTTACAGACTGGAAGGATTTAACTTCAAAGTACTGTTCTCTCTAAATTGGAAAATGCAAAACTGCAGAGAGCAACCACCCAGCCACATTTTGTTCATTTGTAAACAAGTGATGTTTACCTTTCCCACTTATAGCTTTACGTTATTTTAGAACCCATTTCTTGCATTTCATGCCAAATAAAATATGCAAAGTAGCTGTCAATTTTCATTTCCATTAATAGCTGTGTGTCTATTTGCATACATCGTTTTGGAAGTGAAAACTTTTTTAGAAATTAAGTACTTTTTATATGGAAGATGGGGATGCAGGAAAAAACAAATCCTGAAAGCTGTTTCCTTCATTTTCTTTCTTCAGAATGCCAATTGAAGTTGATTGGTTCTTTACAAGAGTTAGGGAAATGTTTTAAAACTTTAGTCAATGTTTATAGAACACTTTCTAGTCAGAGCATTAAAGTAAAATGAAAGATAAGTTCTGTCTGCACAGTTAGAGTATTGTAATTTGCTGTGAACCGCTTTGAGTCCCCCCCGGGGTGAGAAAAGCTGTATATAAATGAATTAAATAACAACAACAACAACAACAACAACAATAACAGCACCCCCTACTTTCCTGCCATTTTCTTCAGACAGTATAAATGGCCCTAACTGAACCAAAATATATAAATAGGAGTCATTGTGGTTCTTGGATGGGAGAACTGAATGATGGTTGGAATATATTGTTTAGGTTTTATTATTTCAAAGCCACAGTGATCAACAATATTTTTAGACATGTATCAGATCTGAAAATATATAATCACACATTAATGTCTAGTGTGCATGTATGTTGGTAACTGCTTCGGAGATTCTTCCATGCAGTGTTTTAAAATATTTGTGCTTCATGCTCTCCTTTGTTAACCCGAGTAAAAAGGAAGAAAACCTTCAGTTCAAAATTCTGATAATTTCAATACTGCAAAATTGAGAGAAAAAAAAAAGATATTAATAATTTTTCCTTAATTGTGTGCATTCAAATGGAGAGGTTTCAGATACTTTAGATGTATACACAAAATGTGACATCGAAACTGGACTTCCTTCATGGCATCTAATTCAACTTGATGTATGTCTTAAATTTATCATCTGGTTTTCAACTTGCATTCTTCATTGATGGCTTCCCATGGATGATATGTGAAATGAATATTACTAGGCTTGGGCAATGAATGGTTCTAAATGATTCTAAAGTACTTACAAAACTAAAGTTCTGGTGGTGACAAATTCAGAACTCTAACAAAACTTTCAAAATTTAATTATTATTTCATTATTGGCGATTTTTATGACAGAACCAATTAGGAACTGCCATTTATAATGAAATTTTGAGAGTTTTGTTAGAGTTTTGAAATTTTCACCACCAGAACTTTAGTTTTGTAAGTACTTTAGAACCATTTATAACCATTCATTGCCCAGGCCTAAATATTACATATAGTCCCCCTATTACAAGAGGCAAATTGATCTAGATCAAGGGTAGGGAATGATACTTGGTACTCAGAGGGGCCAGGAGGTGCTTTTAATGCTGGTTTTGCTCCAAGAAGGCCAGGCCATGCCTCCTTTCTCATCGCTTCCTGCCCTCCATCCCTCGCTGCCTCTTGCCTTCTTGCTTTGCCTTAGTGGCACCCTTCCTTCTTTCCTGCCTTTTTGCTTTTGCAGAAGCCCAGTGCCTCCACCACCAGCTCCACCTCCTCTCGGTGCAGCTGCCCGCCCTCCAGCGCAGCATCATTAAGATGGTGGGAGACAGACGGGGTGCCCTGGGGCATGTGCAGAATGCCCCCCTTCCTCCCTCCCTTGCCCTGACCGGTGACCTGCATGTCTCCATGAAGCGGGCCGGAGGAGGAGAAGTGGTGGTAACAGCAGCCTCCTCTGGCCCACTCAATTGAGCCGAACGCCAGTCAGTTTCAGAGCCTTTTTCTCTCAGTCTCCCGCCCTGGCTTATACCTCCACTCAAATATAAGCTGAGGGGGGGCTTTTTCAGCCCCCCAAAATGGCTGAAAAACCGGGTTATATACAGTACATGAGATTACTATCATATTGTGATACTCTAAAAAATAGAAGACCACACTTTGTGTCTTTGACAAGAGAAACCGATGAGCTGTTGAACTGTTGAAAGTGTAAAAAGATAGCTGTTTTTGAGGTCTGTACAATGACAGGTGTGCTTACCAAGTAAATTTGGGCTTTTAGGTAGCTAGCCTCCTACTTTAGCCTATAGGATATTGTGAAGATACAAATACAGATAGCATGTATGCTGGCTTGGGTCCTGTGAAGGAAAGGTAGATACACATGTAATAAATATATCCAAATAGTCAAAATATACTATATGTTATCAGTTGCAACAGTGATATGAGGGAATGCTTTTTTCTCACAAAAGATGAGATTACAATTAATATAGGTACTCTCCTTTATTTTTCTGATGGATATTAATATAATGGGCCTATTTATTATTTCTGTGTTAATATCTCTTTTGCAGCTTGAAAATCCCAGATATTTACGTGAGAAGCCTATACCCCTGGCATTGGTAAGTAGTGCATTTTTGTAACACTGGTAATTTTTTTCTACTCATCAATTGTCCTCATACCTGGTTCTGAGTATGTACATTTATTCTTTCAATAGATGTCACCTAAAATAGACATGATGAAAAATAGCACTTCTCTGGACGAACAGACACTGTTCCATATACATGAAAAAGAGGTAATTTAAAAAGTATTACTGTTATTTCAATTTCATATTTCTTGGCAAATAGAAAAAAAGTTGAAATAAAGCTTAAATCACTTTTTGGTGGGCTTTGTTTATTGTTTACTTAAATTAATACATGGAGTGTATTATTTTAAAGCAGTGGTTCCCAAACTTACTTGGCCTACCGTCTAGAAATCAAATTTTCTAAATCTTCCCTTCTTTCTTTTATGCTTTCATTGCCTCTTACAATTATTCATCGCCCCCAAATGCACCTGTGGCCATTACCGCCCCCCCCCCCCCCCCCGAATCACTGCAGTGTCCACCAGTGGGTGGTAACTCCTACTTTGGGAATCACTGTTTTAAAGTGATAAAAATGTAAACATGGTGCACTCAAGTGTCCTGTGAATGGTGTTCAGGCAGACTAATGTAGATGGAAACATGCAATAAGAGCTGAAGCAGGACAGATCATTCAATATGGAAGGCTGTTTCAAAAGAATGAAACAGGAAAGTATGACTGGCTTTTATCTTGCAAAGGCTGGCGAACCCATTGATGATGTTGTTAGAGAGGAGGCATGCTTTTTGGATTCCCTTTGCAGCCTCTACTGTTACCTCTCTCATGCTTTACTGTGGTCTTTCAGTACTTATAACAGATTTTGTGAGTAAAAGACCTCTCCTGATAATGCTGGAATAAGGTAATCATGGTTAGCTTAGTCTAAGCATGCTGATGCACTTTAAAAGAAAACTATTTTCTCATACAAGTCATCACTAGTGCAGGGCAGGCAATCTAATCTACAATAGACATAAACAGTGGTTGGAGATTGTACTTCAGAACACTGATAACACAAAGTTGTCTTTTACTGGATTGCATGATTTTAATTGGTTTTACTAATTAATGTTCAATTAATTAATATTCAACTAATTAATGTTCAATTGCATGGTTTTAATTGTATTTGTTTATTTTTATATTTAAAAGTATTGGCATCGAATTGCTGCTTGCTATAAGGCTGCCCTGAGTCTCCTTTTAGGTTGAGAAGGGTGGGATAGAAATATGTGAAATCAATCAATCAATCAATCAATCAATCTGCACGAGAGCAATCTAGGTGTTAAAGGATTGAGATAATTTGTTACTTCCAGAAAAAGTAATGTGTGGTATGACAAAGTAGTCTCTATCAGATGGTTTCCAAGTCAACATGCTTAGTCTGAATTTATATCAATGGTAGACAATTGTGTTTTATCCAGAGTCATTTTTTGGTCTTAGGATCTTTTAAGGGGGCACACAAACTGCAAAAAATGTTCTCCCCCGAACAATATTAAAAGAGAGTAAAAAAACAGCATAAATAACCCATTTTCTGGCTTTCAATAGTCTCTTTTTCTGTATTTGTGATTGGGGTGATCATTCATTGCTCTTCAGAAATCTATTGAAAAGATGAAATCCTGCTCTTACAGAGTTCCGGAAAGGACAGTTTACCTATTTTTTTAAGGGCCTCCTAAAAGTGGGGCTCAAAGATAACAAAGTCTAGACAGCTGAAAAACAACAAAATCAGATTTTGGGATGTCACATGATATACCACCCTTCCCGTCCAAGCCTGCATTATGTCTTCCACTGATTTAAATAATAATCTCGTAATAATGAAATAGCACAGGGTGGTTTCTGTACAACTACTGTATATACTTGTGTGTAAGCTGAGGGTAGGTTTTAGGGCTGAAATTATAGATTTTTATATAAAACCCTCAGAGAGGGGGAAGCACCATGGCCACCTCAGCAGGGTAGCAGCTAGTCATGTGCATTCGGGACTTACCTTGATCCATTTTGTGTCCTGGCTTTTGGAGGGGGTCCCAATCCATTTTTGTCTGATCCTCCCAAAATTGGCCCATTTTTGGGTGTGTGTGTGTGGGGGGACTTTACCTGTAGGCCCAAAGTGCCTGGGCTTATGAGTGCAGGCTTTGGGCCTACGCATCCGGGCCTCGCAGGGCTTGCAGCTGAGTGCCAAGTAAGTAGTGCTTCTTACTCGGTGCTTGGCTGCAGAACCTGCCAGGCCTGGGCACATAGTACCAATGTGCCAGGGTGCCTGCAGCCGAGCCAAGTAAGGAGCGCTCCTTAGTTGGTGCTTGGCTGCAGGCCCTGCCAGGTCCCAGGGAATCGATCTGAAAAGCAGGCTTGAGCTGGTACCTGCTCCCGCCTGCCTTTCGTTTTGATTGTATTTTTGTTTCAGGAGGAGCCTTTCCGTTTCGTGCTATCTGAATAGACAGAACAAAAAGAAACATGAATAAAACAAATGGGACAAATTTCAGGCCCATGACTAGTAGCGGCTCTGGCTGTCAGCACCATTTCTCAACACAGACATTCAAAAAAGCAAGAAGTGATGCTATACCACCGAGAATACAAGGGGTTGGGGCTACTGTTAGATTCTTTTTGGGAAGGACTAAGTTGTTTCCTTTTGCAACTCTCTTCATAGAAGAGAATGGTTCCTTTTAAGGTACAGTACTCACAGTGACTTGTGAATAAGTTGACCTAAGGGTTTTTTGGGGGGGTTGATATTTTGACTAAAATGTCTAGACTTATACATGTAAGTATACAGTATACATATAAGTATGCACTTTTACAGTATATAGAGTAATGGCCATAAAGTAATATTAAAAAGATTCCAGTTCTTTTTATATTGCTTTTGGACTTTTCTCTAAAGAAAGCTATACAGCAGTTTTCAAGGCCTTCTAGTCCTTAGCACAAGATTAGCATTCTTAGGTTGCATTGAAGTCTGTGGGACTTAATTATGTGCAATTCTGTTCAGGAATGCAGCCAACATTTTCACAGATTAAATCAAGGAATAAAATATTTTTTAAAACAAAAGGATAATGGCAATTAGTGCCTCTGTCCCCAGTTTTTAGTCACTTTTGATCCATGTTATTCTTGGGTTCTTGCTGGTGACTGCTATTCTGGTACTTTTTCCTTTTTGGAATATATCATGTAGAATAATTAAAAGAGGCTGTGCTTTTTTTGATGTTTTTGCCATGAATGTAATGAAATCTTTACTTTCTGAGATGACATATTCACACAGAAATAAACACCCCGGTTGTACCACATTTATACATTTAAAAGAAGAAATGTCTCCTGAACCTGTTCATATACTGTATATAAGATTATTCTTAAATTTGTTGTGGTTTTGTGTCTTTTCCACACCCTGAGTTATTTTTTGTTGTCTGCCGATAGCTCACATGTATTTTAGTGTGTGGTTTCTATAAGAAGCTTGCAAATACAACATGGTTTGGTATGTAGTTTAAGATGTGACTAAATGGCAACCTAGCTAAAATTAACGGACATACGTAGTAAGCAGTCCCATGGTAAATGTGTTGTGGTTTACCTTTTGCCTCTCCCACCCAAAGTGTCAATACTTAAAACACGGGATAGAGCACAAATGTGCCACTGAAAAGAAGACAGTATTCTATGATACATATAAAATCATTTTGTGAAAAACATTTTAAATGTTTTTCTAATGTGTATAAACTTTGTTTGAAGAAAATCACTATGTACGTACAGCTCTTTCCTTGGGCTCTTTCCCTCATTCTGATAACTTTGTGTTGAGAGTCTTGTGTTCCTTTAGGCTTGAAAGTGAAGTTTCCTATACAGTGATGGATCTTCCACAGTAAATACGTTTTCTCTGAGTGTGAAGGTTTCTCGTGTAACATGGCTAAAAACAAATTCTGTTATAACTTATCATAAGCTCTCAGATGTCCTGCAGTGATTACCCTGTATATTTACATATATGTCTATATACGCATGTATAATCAATCCTGCAAAAAAAAAAAACTGGGCTGTGTTATCCATAGGTCACTGTGAGTACTGTACCATATCTCTTGTCAAAAAAGGAAGTATCAAAAAAGGGGTGGAGATGTAAAAGAGAACCTAAAAGTTGTACTTGCCTCTCTTTGCCGTGGCACCACTTCTTTCCCCACCCCTTTTGGGATCCCTGGGTGGGGAAATTGTGGTACCAGCAGGGGGAAGAGGTGGCACTGGTGCTTTCTCCTCACTGCAGAATGACCCTCAACTTATCCATGAGTTGTATCAAAATCCATAATTTGGGGCCCCAACCTTTACTCCTACTTCCTTACATTGTCTAGTACTCTTTTTGACTGGGTCAAAGCAGGGCTTCTGGTAGTCCTCAGTCTTGAGTAGATATATATATATATTGGGGGGGGGGGTGTTCCTTTGACTGTAGAGATCCTAAACAATTTAGGGATTTAAATTCTACCACTACTATTTTTCTTGGAGCCATCAATCCACAGAACCCCCCCCCCCCCCCCGCCCCCATTTCCATCTTAGATTGACCTCAGGGCATATTGATTATCTGAATGACTATGTCTTCCCATATGAGTTTGCCTCAGATTTTAAAACTAGCACTTATCTCAGTCTTGTCATCTACAGAGACATATTTGGTTGAAACTCCTTTACTAAGGAGGCTAGAATGATTTCTTGTCCTTTTGTTGGCAAGTGAAGACTTTTCAAAATTTTTCATAGGCTTTAAAAATCCGTTTTATAAAGAAAGGGCTTTGACTACTTGCCTTTTTAATAGATATTTTATATGGCTTTTAATTCTATAGATTGTTAATTACATTTCAACAATAACATTAAAATCTATGTATGTTTTTATTGTTTATCTATTTTAGGGGGAAGGCGGGATATTAATAAATTGGTGGTGATAATGATTTTGTGTATGTATTAGAGCTGGTCCCACAATATATTACACAATTGTAACTCCTTTCATCATCATCGGCGATCACTTGTGTCCAAGTACAATTGCCTTCCAAGTGTAGGGTTTTGGTGGTGGGTCCATAGGTGACTGTAAAGACCTATTTCTTGACCTGCCTGTTCTTCCGCAGTGAGGACATGGATTTCCAGGTGAAAGGTGGTCCCAGTCAGGGTTGGCTTGACATGTCTTCACCTTGACATGTTTCTACCTTTCGCCCTCCATTTGTGCCTCTTCGAATTCCACAGCACTGTTGGTCACAGCTGGCTCAAGGGCCAGGGCTTCCCAGTTCTTCGTTTCTATGCTACAGTTTTTAAGGTTGGCTTTAAGCCCAGCTTTACATTTCTTTTTCTGTCCACCAACATTCAGTTTTCCATTCTTGAGCTGAGCATATAGTAACTGATTTGGGAGACTGTGATTGGGCATTTGGACAACATGGTGAGTCCAGCAAAGTTGATGGCAAAGGATCATCGATTCAGTGCTAGTGGTTTTTGCTTCTTCCAGCACGCTGACATTTGTCCACTTGTCTTCCTAAGAGATTTGCAGGCTTTTTTGGAGGCAATTCTGATGGAATCGTTCCAGAAGTTGAGTGTGATGTTTATAGCTGGTCCACGTTTCGCAGGGATGTAACAGGGTTCGGAGGACAATAGCTTTATAAACAAGCATCTTGGTATTCCTACAAATGTCCTGATCTTCAAACACTCTCTGCTTTATTCGGAAAAATGCTGCACTTGCAGAGATCAGATGGTTGTATTTCAGTGTAAATGTTGATTTTTGTGGTGAGGTGGCTGATATGGTAGTGGAAATTGTCAACGTTTTCAAACATTACACGATTAAATTGTATTTCTGACATTGCAGAGGGATTGGCTGGTGCTTGCTGATAGAGCAATTTGGTTTTCTCAATGTTCAGTGAGAGGCCAAGCTTTTCGTATGCTTCTGCAAAGATGCTTAAAGTGTCTTGTATGCCTTCTTCTGAATGAGCACAGACTACATTATCATCAGCATATTGGAGTTCTAAAACAGATGTTGTTGTGACCTTGGGTTGGGCTTTCAGTCTGCTGAGGTTAAATAGCTTGCCATATATCTGATAGATGATTTCCACGCCAGTAGTTGCTTCTCATCAACAACATGCAATGTCATAGTGATGAAGGTGGAGAATAAATGTTGAGGCAATAACACATCCCTGTTTGACACCTGATTCCACCTTAGATGAGTCACTTTGGGAGTCATTGCTGTCCAAGACTGTTGTCATCATGGAGAAGCTACAGGGTGTTCACAAATTTGTCAGGCCACCTGAGTTTTTGGAGGATGTTCCAGAGAGCACTCCGATTCACTGTGTCAAATTCCTTTGCAGTGTCAATGAATGCCATGTTCAGAGAGGTTGATTTTGATCCCTACATATTTTTTTGGTGCTGTCATGAGGTGACGATCATATCCACTGTTGCTCTGGAGGAGCGGAAGCCATTCAGGGATTCTGGGAGGATGTCTTCTGAAATAGGTAGAAGGTGGTTTGCAAAGATTCTTGTGAGGATTTTCCCAGCGGAGGTTAGAGGAAAGATACCTCGATAGTTTCCACAGTATTCTTTCCCTCTTTTTTAAAAGGGTGATGATGGTGGCATCTTTGAAGTCTGCTGGGATTTTCTCAGTCACCCACAGTTCTTCAATGAGCTGGTAGAGTTGTTGTGTCAGCTCAGGTCACCCTCTTTAAACATTCCAACAGGGATCCAATCAGGTCCACTGGCTTTGTTATTTTTAGTTGGCTGATGGCTTTGCTGACTTCCTGCAAACTAAGCAGTGCTGCAAGCTCATCCTTGGTTTGTTGTTGCAGGACTTGTGAGATAACCTCTTCGGCCATGTTATTAATGTATTGTCGAAGGCTTTCATGGCTGGAATCAATAGGTTCTTGTGGGTTTTTTCGGGCTATAGGGCCATGTTCTAGAGGCATTTCTCCTGACGTTTCGCCTGCATCTATGGCAAGCATCCTCAGAGGTAGTGTTATTGTTATGTTATTGTTTATCTGATTTAGGGTACAACTAGTTTAGGGTAAAACTATCTTAATTCACCCTTTAAATTCATTTTAATTGGATCACATCCAAATTATATCGGCTCCAATGTCCTCAGTCTCAGCAGCTGGTCAAATTCTAGGTTATTTCAGTAAATAGTCAGGGAGCTAGAATGGTAGACTTTTGACAACACTGGGTTCCTTTAGAAAATTGATTATTATTCAGCTATATCTACTAGTGTAATGGGGAGTTTAATGAAAATTTCATACTGTAGCTTTGAGCATGAATGAAATATGGGCTGCAAAGCATTCTGCAGATCAAACTGTGATAAAATAGATGGGAATTATTATTCCAAAATTTAATACACTAACATTACCTTGAAAAACAATTTCTTGTATAACCCTTTTTAATATTGAATAGTGTACTTGCCATCACATTTAAATTAATTGTTCACTTTTTAAAAAACAACACATATTTGCCAAAATGATCTCTAGAGCAGTGTTTTGAAATAGCAAGGAAACATTACATATTAAATGATCTAATGCCATTAGTACTTAACATTATTCTTCAAAGTAACGTTGTTGCCTTGTTATGTTATCTGCACTTACAAGCAATTTAGCTTCTCGTTACGCATTAATTCATTGATTTGCTATAGGAAATAATATTCATAATATAGTTTCCCCTTCTTTGTGTTAACTATTTTCCTTCCCCCATTTTTGGAGCTCTTAATTTGTACTTTCTTGTACCCAGAGACAAGAAAGGCCCTGCTTTCAGTTCCGCCTTCTTTGCAGGCGCGACTGGTTGGAATGAGAGACAGGGCCTTCTCAGTGAGGGCCCCTTGATTATGGAACACCTTCTCCAGGGAGATTAGACTGGCCTCCTCCTTCCTGGTCTTCAGAAAAAGAGTGAAAACCTGGTTATGGTACCAATGATAAATTTACACGAGGTATTAAGGCTAAAAAAGGAATTTGGAAAATAGGGGGGGGGGTATTTATAAAATATGTGTTTGCTGAAGGGCAGGGGAGGAAATCTACAGTGGAAATAATGATGTTTTGGAAATAATATATTAAGTGGGTGGGTCCAGGGAGAGGTAGCACCCATTTTTATTTATTTTGAGGAGCTTATTTTGTGGTTAATATCTTAAAACTGGTAAAAATGTTGAACCTCAACTCAGCTCTATGAAAACATAATAGAAGTTCCGTTATTCTCATTTTTTAAAAATCAAATTAAAAATGAATAATAGCATAAAGGAACCACAAAAATGACAACTATTATGTACTATGAACATACATTTTTCAATTGTTATTTCCACAATAGTTTGATAGCATATACTTTCTCATTGCTCTAGGAGTGCTAGACAGAGCCAATAGCTCAGATAACAGTAGGTTTTGTAAGTTTGTTCTTAAGTTGAATTTGTATATAAGTCTGAACAGGTACATTTTTAAAGTGTAACTCCAACCAAAAATATATATTTTTAGCTTTAGATAGCATAGGGAAGTGTTAACACCCATGTGGCGTTTGTTTTGCTGTCATTGCCCCTGTTAAGAAGATTTCACCTGCCTTTCTGTCCCTGTGACAACTGGATTTTGAAAATGTTGGTTATCGTGGAAACAAGGATAGGCAATACAACATCAGTGGAGACATCTTTTCCCCATGTTAACTATTACAGTACTGAATTTCTCTTCCTATGGATAAATTTCCTCTCAGTTCTTGTTGTCCTATCCCCATCTGTAACTAGGAGTTGTGTGTAAGTCAGATGTTTGTAGTTTATGGACTATCTGTACTGGAATTCGGGTGAGCCTGAAGAAAAAAACCCTCTGTCTTATCTAGCCTTCCTAGTTGATGTGGAGATTGTTGTTGTACCATGAACATGGGAAATATAGAGTATGTGACCCAGTTTTATTTTATTTTAAACTTACTTGTCCAAACATATCTCTATGATCCGGATAGAGAGCTAAGATCTGTTGGGGGAAGCCCTGGTCTTGGTCCCACTCCATTCTAATCATGACTGGTAGGGACAAGAGACAGGGTCTTCACAATGGTGGCCCCTCGACTATGGAACGACCTCCTCAGGGATATCAGACTGGCCCCCTCCCTCCAGGTCTTCAGAAAAATAATGAAAACCTGGTTATGGGATCAGGTGTTTGGATAGGCATTGGATGGTGCAATAGAGAATTGGCAAAACTGTATCAATAAAAATGATAACACTTTAATTTGGTATCGTGGTTTTAATTAGTTTTATAGTTGTTTATATGTTTTATTGCATTTTTGTACATGATGTATTGCTTTTTATATGATTGTATATGCGGCATTGAATATCGCCGTGTTGTAAGCTGCTTTGAGTCCCCCTTGGGGTGAGAGAAAGCGGGGTATAAATACAGTAAATAAATATATCTTACACAAGTTGTGCATTCCTTATCCAGAATCGAAATATCCAAAATGAACTACATAGGTGGCTGAGGTAGTGACATCCACCTCAGTGTCCACAAGCTTTGTTAAATGCAGAAAATTAAAAAAAAGGCTGCAGACAATGTGTGTCAACCCACTCAGCCCTCAACCTGAAATCCAAAACACTTCTGGTCCCAAGCATTTTGGTTAAGGGATACCCATGCTATGCCCTACCTTTCTCTGGACACATCTACTGCACCCAATTCCAGCACAGTCATCTCCTAACCATTGATTGGGTGTTTATTTTCAATCATATGCTTTTCCAGTTTTGAGATTCTTATGTTCAGGTTGTGAGTCAAAATGAGGTGTCAAGAATTGATGTGAAATAATCCCAGGCAAAACAAATTGTATGTACAGATGCATTTATTCTTATACATGCTAAGTTTTATAAAGCTTTTGAACATAGAGAAATGGAAGCAGGTATTAACAACTCTTGCTCTGTCATTGAAGAGATAGAAATATGATGTTACTTATGGATGAGCTCAGTTATAAGCAAAATCTTTATAGCTTTATGGGACAAAAGTATACTAGCAGTTGAAATTTTATACAAATGGAAGATTTTAAATAATGGCAACAAAAGGGTGGGTTAAATGGGTTAATAGGCTCATTGATTGTAACCTCTAACCTCTGTTCATAAACCATTCCTGCACCTGTTTTGACTCCCTAATAGTTAACATATGGCCTTTCTCGGTGATCATCACAAAACAGATCTCAGAACACTATCAATCAGCAATTTTAAGTAGCTCCTCTCTTTGTGCTTCTGACATTAATCAAACTGTTCTGTAAGTGTTAGCAATGAAAATTTGAGGAAAAAGTAACAAACACAGGCATATCTGTTTTCGGCAGTTCCAAAGCAACTGAGAACAGATGGTAGAAATGGCTCATTTCGAGAAAAGAGAAAGTTTCCTTTGAACTCCACCCATCTTGAATGCCACCCACCCATAAAATCAAAAGAGAAATGTTCTTATTTACATTCTGAGGACCGTAAGACCAAACATGTTGTTAGAAATTGGTTTTGAACTTTGAGAGAAATAGAAACATGTCTGGCTCTATAATACCAGTATTGTTTTAGTGGTTATAAACAACTTTCAAACAATTGACTTACTTGATGTAAACTATGCTGTTTTAGGGCATTTTTTGTGTTTTTGTTCATTTTAAAGCTTCCATTCCACTACATGTTATATTTTATATGGCATTCAAAGACACCTTCCTCTTGCCTCTGAAGTAAATTTTAAATAAAGGAAGTTTTCAGTGAATAAAAAATAAATAATTTTTGGATTAATATTTTCTTATTTCTGTTAAACTGAGAAAACTGTTTCGTTTTAAAAAGAAACAGTTATTCTACAACCATTGATACAAATGTATGAATGGACATATTTCATATACGGTACTTGACGTTTGGAGTAATTTCTGTGCAGTGTTATGCCATCTTGTGGTTGGATAATTGTATGCTGGGAAGAAGTACTGACTAAATATTACTTTCCTTTTATCCAGGTTGTTTTATGGCAGCAGGGCAGATTAGATTTGACTGTGTTTTCTAAGTTTGGTGCTCTTGACTACCTATTACTGAGTGATTGCGAATATTGGCATCTTATTGAAATTTACAGAAAATATGCAGGGTTTTATGGTTCTAATTTAGAAATAGAGGCATTCTCTGGATGATTTTCTGAGCTACTCATACGCATGAGTTTTCCTTTTTGAGCAGTTGACTCAAGGCAGGAGTCCAAAGTTTTTCCTGTTGAAAATGCCAACTCCGATCTCTCTTGCATCAGTTGTTTAAAAAAAGTACTTTGCCAGCTGGTCAAGATTTTTTCACTCTAACTCAAACAGTTTTCCACCCCAAATTTGTCAGACCACATAACCAAGTATTTAAAAACCCCTGAAAGAACAGAAAAGATGTCGATGTTGATCCTGAGCGAGGAGACATATGTTTGTCTCAGAGAAAAATTGAGGCAAATGGAGGAAGAGCCAGCCTCTGCATCCTCTCTTTTGACTGCATTGCGTCAGGTCTCAGAATATGAAATGGACAGAAATAAAATTGATCAATTGGCCACTTTCTGACAAGATTATAAAAATATTTTTATTTGAGCAACAGTGAAACAGTAGGCAGAAAAACAAAAAGCCAAAATGAATGAAAGAACAGGTAAGACAGAACAGGTGGGTTAGTAAATTAACACAGGTACAAGTTGGAGTAAGTTAAACAGGTTGGAATGGCAAAAAAAAAGTTACCAGTAGTCACATTGATCTGACATGTTGGAATGGCACATTCTGAACAGAAGGGTAATGTTCTGATTAGGCAAGCTATTAAATATTCAGAAAGGCAGGAAAGCCCTGAAATGCTAGGTAATTATTACACCTCATGGAACGAACCATCTACTCACTTGGATAAAGGGGTTTTCTACAACAAGTGTAAATTTTCACCCTGCGAATGTGCAAATTGACTACTTCTTTTAGTTGCAGTCTCTAGCATATCCTGTACTCAGAGAACTGCAAATGCAAATGCTCTGCTCTCAGTTAGGGACAGCAGCAGAAACGCTTGCAGACATAGTATGTAGGAACAGCAGTTGCAAAGATCTGCAATGAGGAAAATAGTAGAACAACAGCAATGTAATGTGCATCCATTACATGGTACAGAAAAAAAATAATTAAGGGGGTGGTGGATAAGCAAAGGAGAGGAAGACTTCAAGCTAATACGAATTTCCAACAGACAGGTTTATCAAGTCCTATAGATGAACACAGTACTTCTGCCTTATGCATTAATGCAAGTGCTAATTTGAACAGTAAATCAAGTGGATTTTAACCAAATGAATTCAAATGCAAAGCATTTTCAAACATGTTTTCACAGCGGGGAGCAGCAGATTGGATAAGTTTAGGACAATTATATAATTTAGATACACATACATTAGACCGATTTAACAAAAAGAAGGGCGAAGAATACAGGAAATGTCAAAATCTATCCAAACATTTATCTTACTCTATAAACAGCTAAAATGCAAAGGGGAAAAAAATCTCAAAAGGATTTAAAGTCAGATTCAGAGGAGGAACATTTTATTTATGAAGGAAAGATTCAGATGACATACAGATCAATAGTGAAGATGAGTAATCTTCACATGCAGAGATGAAATTCTGACAGATTATTTAGGCTTTGGAATTTTAAATGTCATCTAAAGAAAGTATAGGTCCTTACAACATAGGGTTTAGACTCGGAGTATAAGAAAAATGTGAGTAAAGATGATAATGATAAATATTATATTAATGTTTTGGTTAAGGGTTTAAAAATAACAACTCAAAAATGTTGAATTACCAATACCTGGAGTTTTTGTAAAGATCTCATAAGCCTAGATAGAACAGGAGACACCATTCAGTATTAAAAGACTTCTGGGCTATAACCAGAAACTCTATCTGTTTAAAAATAAAATTATATATCAGTGTCTATTTTGGATGCCCTAATATTGACTTTGATTTTGAAATCTGTGGCCCTGAGGAAGTTGGTACAACATTGAAAGAATCAGAGAAAAGAATGGCTGAATCAGCATTAAGGCAGCTCCTTTTGCAATCAATTCCTCATTGGCTGTTTCATTGTTTTCAAGAGAAGCAGTTCTCTGGGTACAGGATATACTAGAGAATGAATATTTAACAAAACATACATTGCACTGTTCACTGAATAAGATTCAAAAGTCATTGGAGTATGTGATGCTTGAAATGGCACATCTGCATATCCAGCAACATCAGTCACAGTAACAATGGGAGAAAGAAAACTAAAGCACTGGGAGATGGACCAGAATGGTGTGGGATGGGTTCGTGAAATGATTTATAGTTTCCAAATCAGGACCTCCCTGAACCGCTGCTCTCTGGATAGCAGGTATCCCAGAAACAAGCAAAATACAGCTGAATCCTTTCTGCAAAAACACTCTTCAGCCAGTCTGTTAGCAGAGTCCAAGCATCTGCCATTTATCTACACACTGTTTAGTAAATTCATGGATTCGGGTTTTCATCCAAAATATCTGTAGGCTTTAATCTTCACCGTTGCAATATATAAAAAAGTACAATTAAAATACACAGATCCACTTTCATGCTTGTTCTTCTAAACAATCAGATCCACAGAGAATCACATACAGAATAGACAGATACTCAGAATGAGTCATGCAGGAGAGAGGAAGATGGAACCTTTAATTTACTTTTATAGCCACCTGCTGAAAGGTCTTCAGTAAAGGACAAACCCTTTGCAATACACCTCACATGATTATGACTCAGCCATTACCACATCTCCTTAGGTATTTCATCATGACATTCACAGTCATTACCCAGGTGCTTTCAATATGCCACGTCTTCATCAAACAGTATTTTTAAATGACTAGAAATGCAGTGCCATTTCTATGTAACACAGAAATGTACAGTTAATTTGGCAAATAGTTGATTTAGACAAGGCCATCTATTAGTAGGGAAGGCCTTAGAAAAATATTAATTGAGAGTAGGGATAAAAAACAAGGAATACCATTCCTGTAGAAAATGAAATTAAACAATCTTTGGTAGTACTCTTCCCTGCTTTTGTGGAGGGAGGTGATCTGGATAAGAGACAACAATAGTACAGGTCATGTTTCCAGTTCAGACAACAGAGACCTCAGGTAATAAGAAGAGGTGCAGACCATTCTGTGAGGGGTGACCAACAACAGGATTTCCAACAACTGACTTCCACACAATTCTGGATAATACATTTGTTAGATAAAGGGAATGTTGTGGATATAGTGTGTCTTGATTTCAGTAAGGCCTTTGACAATGTTCCCCATGCAATAAAAATGAAATGCACAGTTATAGGATGGGTGATACCTGCCTTGAAAATAGTACATGCAGAAGAGATCTAGGAGTCTTAGTGCACTAGAGGCTGAGCATAAGTCAACAGGTGATGCATCAGCTAAAAAAATGCCAATGCTGTTCTAGGCTGCTTCCATAGGAGTATTGTGTCTCAGTCAAGGGAAGTCATAGTCCCACTCTATCCTGCTTTGGTTAGACCTCACCAGGAGTACGGTGTCCTAATTGTGGGCACCACAGTTCAAGAAGGATATTAATAAGCTGGAACGTATCCACAGGACAGCAACCTGAATGGCCAAAGGTTTGGAAACCAAGCCATAAGAGAAATGGCTGAGGAAGCTGGGTATGTTTAGCTCGGAGAAAAGAAGGTTGAGAGGGGACATGATAGCCATGTTTAAGTATCTGAAAGGATGTTACATTGAAAGGGGAGCAAGCTTGTTTTCTTCAGCTCTGAAGACTAGGATACGGAGCAATGGATTCAAATAGGAGGAAAAGCAGTTCCATCTAAAGTAGATTTGGCAGCTCTTACTTTCTACTGATATTGCTTCTAAGCATGGCAGGGTCTTCTTTTCTGGAGGTTTTAAGTAGAGCTTGGGTGACCATCTATCAGGAGTGCTTTGAGCATGTTTTCCAGCATAGCGGAATGGGGTTTGACTGGCTGCCCTTGTTACCTCCTCTGATACTTGGATGATATTGTCTTTGACCATATAACTGGCTGCTGATACAAAGTGCAGGTTATTACCTATAAAGCCCTGAATGGCTCGGGTACTGCCTATCTTCATGACCCCCCCCCCCCCCCCAATGAACTGGCATGGGCTATAAGATCTGTTGAGGAGGCCCTCCTCTCAGTCCCGCTTTGAGCATGTTTTCCAGCATGGCAGAATGGGGTTGGACTGGCTGACCCTCCAATACTATTGGCTGCGAATAAGTTTCTGGTCCCATTTCAAAGTGCAGGTTATTACTTATAAGGCTCCGAATGACTCGGCTCCTGCCTATCTTTGTGACTGCACCCCCCCCCCCCCCCCCATGAACTGGCATGGGCTCTAAGATCTGCTGGGGAGGCTCTTCTCTCAGTCCTGCCACCATCACAAGTGTGGTTAGTGGGGACGAGGGAGAGGGCCTTAACGGTGGTGCCCCCAAGCTTTGGACTGCCATCCCCACACTGCACTCCTTTAACAAAGACTTGAAGAGGTGGCTATTTAAACAAGCTTTTGAGAATGCATAGTCCCTAGTTATTTTGTGTAACAGTCATGCAGCCTGCACTTATTCAATTCCCTTGACCTATTGTCTACAGCGTGGTCACATTTACAGCAGCTTGCTGCCATTGGTTGATGAGTGCAGTTTTATTGAGTTTTGTTTGGTGTTTTATATGCATATGTGTTTTTACTATGTTGTTTATTTTATGTTCTGTTTTTAAGCACCTTGTGGCATATGTAAGCCGCCCCAAGTCCCTTTGGGGAGATGGTGGTGGGATATAAGAATAAGGTTATTATTATATTATTTGATGGAATTGTGGGCATTGCAGTTATTGTAGGATACCAAATCATATTTTCCAAGAGGTCAAAGGATATATATATTCCCTCTTAATGATATAAAAGCAAAGATGAGAGGGAGATAGTTGGCAAGGAAATTCAAAATCTCTTACAGATCTTTGTCATAGGGAAGGTAATGCTAAAGTAGAGATTTAAAGGAATATATTCAATTTGTTTAACTATCTAAGCACAATGGCTGAAACAGGTCATTGCTAGATTTAAAGTACATGAATGAATTTGTGAAATAGAAGTATTTCAGGTTCCAAACTCTGCAAATCACCTTGGAGAATTTACATGCAAATGACTACAAGGTCTCAGATGATCTTTAGGGAGACTACGTGCACAATCAGATGAAAAGGATTTCCTGGAAATACCTATTATCACAGAGAGTATTATCAAGACATTTTGGCACATGGAAGTCATGCTTTTTCCAAACAACCTTTTACTAAACATCCTAATATAAACATGTTTGAGGGGCTATTCTGAGACCTCCTGCTATGGTTCACAGGTTCCCACGTTGAATTTAGTGTAAAATGCACTGACAAAACCTCAATTTGAGCCACTACAATATTTTTCTGAGGACAAAGAGACACTGACTTTAGATCTGACATTCATTCCACAAAATCTCTATATAAAAGGTTTAAATGGAACTATACACTTGCCAACCTTTTACTCAAAACCAACCCATCATTTGGAGAGACAGCGACATTCCTTAGATGTTAGGAGCGCTCAGAATTTATATCAACAGAACAAGTCCAATATGACACACAAAAGCCATGTTTGTTTCTTTTCATCTTAAGACTATGGGAGACAAAGCTTCAAACATTTTGTTGCAAAATGAATTATAGCCTGTATTTTTCTTGCTGCACAAAGATGCAGAGGGCTAAGCCTGTGTGGGCGCAGTGTGTTAGATTCATGGCCACAATCAAGGCCTTTTAAATGACTGCTTGTTTGTAAGGCAGCAGTTTGGAAGGACATCTCCACTTTCTTAAGACAATATAAATTACACAAATATCCAACTGCTCAGGTGGTTTTTGCAAGGATTGAATTACAAACAGTATCAGTGATAGAGGAAATCCCACCTTTCTGTGAATTTGAATATATCTTATGAGTATGGATTGCTCGAGGCTGTCATCTAGTGTAGGGCTGCTTAAACTTTTCTGCTCGGGATCCCTTTCCATCTGAGAATTTTTTAGGTGACCCGAGTCTATAGGTATATGAATAGGTATAGAAATCAAACGTTTTCTGATAACAAATCAGCATTTGCAAGGCTTGCTAAACATGCTTGTATTCCTTTTTTGTGAAGTACATCTGAAGCATTTCTACAGAGTTCATTGTAAACACTGCACAACAGATTGGTATATTATTTTGTGTGCTTTTGTGGGAGCTTAGTTTTGACCTGAATGAAATGGTCAGTGTGGATGGTGTCTCAGTCTCAATGACAAGTTCCCTTTATCAGATCTGAGACAGAGAGAAGTTCACATTTTCAACAAAAAAAAAAAATTGGTATCCTTTGATCAGCTGGGATGAGAGTGTCATCCAAAAATGATCATTCATGGTGATATCAACCTCTCATTCTATGTGTCTATAGTTCTTCAAAAAGATTAGTATTTGTAGATGAGATTTCTATAAATTTGAAGATGGGGAAAAATACTGACCTTCCTTCCCGGGAAATTTCCTCCAAATCAATTTAATCATGCTACAGATTTATAAAGATTTGTAGTCTAAAAGTATTTTAGGGGCATAACCATTGAAAAACACTTTCTTCTAGAACTTCTGCTGCATTGTATAGAGTTGGCCCTACCCTTTTCAGGTTGCCCTTACTCTGATTTCCTAAAAAATAGATTTTTCTTTTTGCTTACTTCCACCTTTGAGCTTGCAGTATCTCTTCTCTCTGACCTTGAGGAGCTAGATCAGAGTATTCATGCATTCCATGGCTGCATGTAGCTCCAATCTGGCTTTTCACTCTCAGACGTCCCAATTCCAATCACTCTCCCGGAAGCCTTCCTTTGACTTTTATCTAGTAGTGGCTGGTGTTGAGGTTGACAATTTTTAGGAGCTGTCCCCAGAGCACTAAAACTTGCACATTTTGGTAGGTAGTAAAAATAACAACAACAACAACAACAACAATGACTACTTTATTTTTATACCCTGCCTCTTATCTTCCTGAAGGACAGCTTACAGAGGGACAAGCTCAAGAAATACAGATTAAAACAAGCACAATTAAATAAAATCACCAACAAATCAGGTAAAAACATGTCACAATCACAAAGCAAACATCATAAAAACAATATCATGGCTGAGCAATAATAGATGCTGAGTTTGGAGGTCTCAGAGTAAGTGCAGTGGTTCCTAAATAGAGCTGAGGGGAAGTGCAAAATTCAATAAGGCCAGGCTAGAATGTCCTTAGCCATTGAAGTGTAGGAATTCCAAGAAGAGGTCCAAACTATAGTGCAGGAGCTTAGGTAAGGTCGGACCAATTCTCTGGTGAACTGCCTAGTCAAAGAAACAAGGTAGAAACAAGGAATCTACAAAGAAGGTATCAGGGCTAGGGTTGCATGATGAGCTGGTGAGCTGATTTAGTTTATTGTCATTATCCTAAAGTAAAAAATTATATTTCTGCAACTGTTTACTCTAAAGTCCAGAAATCTAATACTTCATGGGTTTTAAAATAATTGCCTTTATTACTGGGTTGCTGTAAGTCTTTTGGGCTGTATGGCCATGTTCTAGAAGCATTCTCTCCTGATGTTTTGTCTGCATCTATGACAGGCATCTTCAGAGGTTGTGACCTCACAACCTCTGAGGGTGCCTGCCATAGATGCTGGTGAAACATCAGGAGAGAATGCTTCTGGAACATGACCATACAGCCCAAAAAACTTACAGCAACTCAGTGATTCCAGCCATGAAAGTCTTCGACAACACGTTGCCCTTATTACATTTACAGGATTTCACTATTCATTTTTCGTGGACCATAATTCACTTATGTCATTCATTACTCTACATGTGCACTGGAGCCTCATGAGGCACATCAAAGAGTTGGTTTAACAGTTTAGGTCGGGTTTTTAAACTAGTACAATGTTCAGATAATTACCAATCACCCAGGGATCAATCTCATGTATTATTCTGTATCAAACTTGACTTTCACAGAGCCTTTGGGCCTAAAATAGACCTCCTTTATTTCACTGGATATGAAAGAGTTCATCAGAAAATTCTCAGTTTAAAAATGGCTGCTCCTGTGGAAACACTCTCAGATGTATTTGATTGTTTGGAGACTTAATTTAATAGTGCTTTTGTATTTAGCATTCTTCATATGAGTATAGCAAGAAAACAGTTTTAGATGTGTTACAAGGAATTTTTTTTATTTTAGAGTTGTAACTAGAATGCTTTGGATAAGGCCATGAGATTCTGAGTTATAGTAAAAATATAGGGACTTGAGAGAAATTTGACAGGAATTGGGAAGCAAGCAATAACAAGATAATGCTATGGAAGATTACCCCATTATATAATTGTTTATTGCTATATGTAGCAAATTGTTATTTTCTGCCAATACATTTGTGACTTGCAGTGATCATATGACTCTCCATGGTCGTCAAATATTCTGGTCAACACAATTTCTCATGTTTTTACTGATCAAAGGCTTTTCTGTAATCTAAAATTGCAGCACAGGTTGAAAGTTTGCTTTATTAGAGGTTTATTTCTGGTCCATGCAAGTTTAATTTAACTCGAAGCAGATTTTTTTGCATGTACCCAATGCAAAATGTGTTTTGGTGCTGATACTTCTTATGCAAATATGGAAAATGGGAAAAGGTTGGATTAAAAATCCTATACTTTGTCTAGCCATCAAAATGTGAATCACTGTCCTTTCCTTCATTCTGTTTTCCCCCTAGTCCAAACAGATAAAATTTAAAATCCAGATTGGAATTATTTTCACATGTTTGGTATTTGTTTGGCTGCGGCCAGCGTAGTTGGGTAAATATACATGCTGTTCATTGTCCCTTGAATATAAAGGCCCTGAGTGAATGTTGGCTTTAAAAAAGTATAGAAAAGATTGGGCATTCTGTGGAACGCCCTTCCTACAGATATTAGGCTGGCACCATCTCTTATGGCATTCCGAAGAAAGCTGAAGACCTGGATGTTTGTACAGGCATTCGAGTAATCTAGTGCAATATTTGGTAATTGAACATAGGAATGGAACAATGGACAACGAACCTGGACTACGCTTGGATGATGAGACGATTGGACATGGTTATTGTAATAATTGTGTATTGTAATTGCTTATTGTTACTAGTGGATAATGTGTTAAGTTAATTGTTGTATGTTGCATTGAATTACTGCTGTTTTTGCTGTTTGTTAACCGCTGTGAGTCGCCTTCGGGCTGAGAACAGCGGTATATAAGCAAAGTAAATAAATAAATAAATAATAAATTCTGCTGTGGTAGTACAACCAGTCAATCAAAAATGAAGCTTTGTAAGAAAGGGGATTTGAAGAGAAGTACAAACATGGAACACTGTGGAAGAATGTGATTCTTTCCAAGCAGAGAACTTGATACATTTGTTTTGAATAGGAAACTGTTGGAGAAATTCTTTTGTTATCAAAAATAGACCCCAAAATTATGAATTATGAGATGTGGCTCCATTGGGAAATATAGCTAGCCATATGCTATTTCTGATTGTCCTACCTTTCTATAAAATTCCCTGGAAATTCCCCAGAATGGTACTTCATCTTGGACTCACCCAGAGGAAATTATCACAGTCCTCACACAATGAACTGGGAAGAATGGGAGCAGGGCACACAATGAATTTTCATAATTGTTTATTTTACCTGATATGATTTGGGCTAGCTTGTGAATGTTCCCTTTCCCAGGTCTCTGATTCGGATCCTATGAAGAGACCTATTAATGTGGCCAACATCTTGAAGCACCCTATTGTTTATTAGGCCCAGCAGCAAGCCAGAGTTGAAGATTTGGGGACCCATCCTAGTCCATTATCACAAGGCACACTTCAGTCCTTCTCAATTGCTCCCTCTCCTGGGCAAATCAATAAACAGACTGATACTTCAAGTGCTCCAATGACAATTTATCAAATTTCCCACCAGCCTGAAGCGCCAACCAGCGATGATGTCAGATGTAGTCCTGAGCCACTCAGGAGGCAGATCCTAGCTGGACAGTCTCTAAACCAATCCAGAGCTTGCGTGGGTTTCTTGAACAGCTGTCATTATGAAATAAAAATGCTCTTTATTTGCAATTGGAGTATGCCAGTTCTATCTCTATCTCTGCTGACATCGTATTGTCGAAGGCTTTCATGGCCGGAATCATTCAGTTCTTGTGGGTTTTTTCGGGCTATATGGCCATGTTCTAGAGGCATTTCTCCTGACGTTTCGCCTGCATCTATGGCAAGCATCCTCAGAGGTCTGCTGGAGCTGGGAAAAAGGGGTTTATATATCTGTGGAATGGCCAGGGTGAGACAAAAGGCTTTTGTAAGTTGGGCTAGGTGTGAATCTTTTCAGTTGAAAAGATTCACACCTAGCCCAACTTACAAAAGCCTTTTGTCTCACCCTGGCCATTCCACAGATATATAAACCCCTTTTTCCCAGCTCCAGCAGACCTTTGAGGATGCTTGCCATAGATGCAGGCGAAACGTCAGGAGAAATGCCTCTAGAACATGGCCATATAGCCCGAAAAAAACCCACAAGAATCTGCTGACATCCTTTCTGGCCATTGAGAATAAAGCCCGTGATAGTGGCTTCAGCACATCTGAGTCTTATCTGTCTATTTGGAAGCTTTGCACTCTGGGCAGTTTTAGCAGAGCTGAAATCACGTAATACTTTGTTCAGGTTGACTTTCCTTTATCAAAAATGTTTGGAAACATAAATGTTTTGGATTCTGATTTTGTGCAGCTTTTGGTATATTTGCATCAGTTGCCTTAAATATTTGTAAAAATACTGCTGTTCTTAAGGCACATATTTGTCATTCTCCTTTAACATGACTGTTAATGTGACTCCTTGTCAAGTAAATGTTAGCAAAAATGATATAGGAAGGAGGGTGTAAAGAAGCTCATTTGGTGTGTAGGTATGAGGGCCAATGATTGTTGAACTAAGATACATTAAATGTTATTATGTTTAGCTAGGCAAACTTATTTCAGAAGTTATTTTTCCAAAGTGACTTTATGGAAGTTCAACTGACAGTTAAGGTATATAGATTGGGGAGTGCATACAATTTGGAATATCATTTTTTTGTTTCAAATATTTTTTTTCCCTAGGGCTGATATCTATAAAACATTAGAAACAAAAAAATGTGATATTTTCTTTTTGAAAACTCTCCAGACAGACATTTATATTAATAATGAATAGATAATAGTTCTAAATTTTTAATTTTAAGTACAAAAAGATGTAAATTCTCAAGTTTTCAAAACTAATGCTCATTGGAATTTAAAGTGTTGCTTCTCAAAAAATTAAACAGCAAATGTAAAGAAGGTACATTTTCTCCCCGAGCAGATAGCTTCACTATAGTAAAATTTAAATAAAATAAATCATATTGATGAATGTTCAAAGGGAGCATCAAGAAATTACCTTTTTTATGAAATGAAGAATGTCATGTAAAAGCTCCCAGAACAATTTTGCTATCGGGCATGTTTATGCTTATTGTTATTATGCTAAAATCAGTCCTACCTAGAGTAAACCCACTGAAAGTTGATTTTAGTGCATCAGCTTTGAATATAATAATTTACCCATCACTATTAATAAACACTAGCATTGATGTTAAATCTTGGTATACATTTCATTGCCTCTAGTGAGATTAAATACAGAAAAGTAGGATTGAAGGCTGTATTTGAAACGTCGGTGCTTTCATGAGAATCTTGTGTGTTAAACATTTTGATGTTAAAAATGGAGGTTCCAGTTTACAAAAGATATAACTTCAAAAATCCTAATCTTTTGTAGTATTTTTGTGTGGGATGAATAGGCCAGAACAAGTTTCACTAGATCATTTTGAAAACTGGAAGAATAGATGAGGGTATGGCTGATATATGTGACAACTTTTTTTTCTGGTTTATCCATCCTCTTGAAATGTGCAGTTGCTTAGAATTTCGAGGCTGTCAATAAAGACTTGCCTCCCAAACTTTGTGCAAGGGCTGTGTTATTCTCCAAATTGGTTGCTTCTGTCATTTAGTGTTGTAGACTGTTTCATAGTAATTTGTTCCTGAAAATTAATATTGTCTTGGTGACTGTTTTTTTTTCACCTTCTTATATGGGTATTTTAGTTTGAGAATTGGCTGTTTCAATATAGCATTGTGCTTAGAAGTCCATTGCGCTGTGGTGTCAATGAAGCAAATCTTTTTGGTTTGGATTTTTCCAGGCTGAGATTCATAGTAGAATGGAGATTATTGAAATCCCAGTAAACCCTTTTCAGTGATTGCTTTCCATGTGTCCAACTAAAAAGAGATCATCAAGATATTATAGGTCAAGGAGGGTTTTCTGGGTGTATTTGCTTACAAAGTGTTGTTCCAGGTTATCTACAAAGTTGTTAGCATGCATACTATGAACCCCCAACAGGATTGTCACCTTGTCATGGTATGTATCCATGAACCTGCTATGTGCTCCCAGGGGAGTCTCCCAGGGCAACAGGGCCACAGGGAAGGAACCAGGCCAAGCACAATCTGAAACCCTCAGTTGCAGAGCATGTGGATGATAATGTGGTACATGTTACAATGGCTGTGAAGGTGGAAGAAGGCAGTATGCAAGGTTACCCGTGCCACTGGATGTGCACCTCATTCTGTCAAGACTCTGTGTTGATTGGTTGTGCACTGATCTCCACACATACATCAAATTCACACACAGGCGTCTTCAAAAAACCAAGAATAAAACAAAACCAACTGCCTGAAAAAGAACAAAGAACTTAGGGACTATAGGAAAAGATGGAGCTGGAAAGAGTAACCCAAATGGCATCCTACTACTCACCAAATATGTGGAACCAACACTCTCTTCCACTAGAAAAAACAGGTTTAAGACATCATGGAAGCATGCCCAATGAAAGCATTGGAAGCTCTTAGGCTATGTAATGCCAGAGACAGTTGCAATGTGTTCTCACAAGAGCCATGACCAGTGCTAATCATTGCTGGGCAGACCACAGGTTAATTCGATCCACAAGGGCCATCAGGATCGTCCCCAAATGCAGACTCTAAGAAAGAAAGATAAAGACGTAAAATGAACACCCAAGCCCTTCAAGAGCCCTCTAAACAAACCCTTCTCCAAGCAACACTCAAAGATCTTCTACCCTGAAAATGTTGAGGAACATTGGAACAAACTTAAGACCTCTATCATTACAGCCATTTGGATACCAAACTAAGAAACATCAAGACTAATTTGAATAAAATGATAATGAGATCCAACAGTGAATCGGTAAGAAATGGAAAGCCTTCCAAATATGACCAAGAGACACCAGCTCTGCTACCAAGAAAAAGACCTACGCTAGTGCAAAAGGGGAGGTCCAACTAACACTACCATAACCCCATTAACTGCAGCACCAAAGTGGCTAAAGAGGTTCTCTCACAAATTCCACAACTACAAACCAGGGATGAGCTTGCAGCACTGCCTAGTTTAGAGGAAGTCAGGAAAGCCACCAGACAACTAAAAATAACAAAGCCGGTGGCCCTGATGGGCTCCCTGCTGAAATCTTTAAAGAGAGTGGACCTGAGTTGACATAACAACTCCACCAGCTCATTGAAGAAGTGTGGGCAATAGAAAGATTCAGTCCATCCTGGTATCAGATGTTTGTGTATAGCTATGTCACATCTGTAGTGGTTAGGATGTTGCCCTCTGGAATGTTGTGAATGGATTGCATTTTCTTCAGGAAATCAGTTTTATCCTTTGTATAGCTTGGAGTGTTAAAGGCATATGGTCTAACACTGAGTCCATATATTCAGATATGCAAGCAGTGAGGATTTTATTACTTGAGACAATGGAATGCCTTGTTTGTATATTTTAGGTAGAAGATATCTTGTTTCAACTTTTGGAGTATGTCCATTTGAATTCGTTTCTGTACACTAATGGAGAATTCTCTCAATAGTTTGTATGGTTCCTTCAGATATTCATTACTGATTATGTTCTTTAAGTATTAGAAATATTGCTTAAAGATCAGTAAAGCAATTCTTCATGTTTTTATATTTACTCCAACTAGTGAAAGAATAATAATAATAAACTTTATTTATACCCCACCACCATCTCCCCAATGGGGACTCGGGGTGGCTTACATGATGTCAAGCCCAATCAACAAACTAAAGCAAAATAAAACCAAAAACACATACAATAAACAACATCATAATTACATAAAACATATTACATTAACAATATAAGATTACAATAAACACAGTCACAGTAGCAATGGGCGGCTACATGTGCAAGAAAATGATTAAAAAATGATTAAAAACACAGGTGAGATAAAAGGAGAAGCAGCTTATTTGCGGAGGGGGGGTGTCATTAAAACGAAGATTGTGGAACTGAGCTTTCCCACGAGGGAGGGGACATATGCTCCAATGACAAAAACGTTGAAGCTGAGCAATAGTATGGGGTTGTATACCTGAAAATGACCTGAAATGAAATTAACAGGTTTTGAATCTCGAATGAGCAATTGCAACTCACACTAGGAATCACTGTTATCTTTCACTTTTAAAATGCATTCGTTTTTTTGAAAATAGGTTTTTGGATAAAACTGGCATTTGAACTTAAAACAGAAAACTGGGTGCTGAATGTGTATGTAACATTTGCTAATCTTAATGTAATATTCTGTTGCTCTAGATATCAGGTATGTAAGGTTAATATGTTTTTTAGCCAGCTGTATTTCAGATTTAAAACCATGAATAATGATGTGTGGCATGCTTTGTGCTGAGAAGAGTAGGGTTCTTTGCTTTTCTTACCACTCATTTGGTTATTGTGTTTTCATGTGATGGTTCACAAATAGTGGTTAAGTAGTAGTGGTGAGGAACCATTTTTATGTATGTTTAATATACCCCTCTTAGACTGATGCTGAACAGGAACATATTAACTCTGTTAGATTGTAGTTTATTGAGAAGGTCAAAACTGAATAGCAGGATGTATGTAGGATAAGGAACTATGGTTCTTGCATGGAAGAAGAAGTCAAGCTAGGAAATCTTTGTATAAAGTATTGAAGTTTGGAGAGCAACTAGCCTGTAAGAAAAATGGTAGCCACAAAGTGAATGGCACAGGATGCAAAACATGTAGGATTAAGGACCAGGACAATTCAGATTGCAAGTGATTCCAGCCATGAAAGCCTTCGACAATACATTAAATCAAGATATTGTTTAGAGATTGTGTAGTCTGTTTCTATCCTTAAGCTCAAACATTCACGGCACCTGGGAGGAAATGTGTAGTAAGCAAAGTCTATGAATGGGAGAAAATATTAACGTCTTCGTGAGAACTGTATGAATGTATACGTACAGACCATAAATATATGTATTACTGGCTGAAATCCAAGTGTGCATTATAAGTCTTTCACTGGTACATAGGGTTTTTTTTTAGTTTCTTCTTAGGATTTTGCTAGCCTTCTGAAAAAAGCTCACCCCAATCCTGGACAAGGTAAGAAAGGTTCACTAGAACAGCAAACCTGGAAGCACAGATGTCTGCTGTCAAATAAAACTTTTGTTCCAGCCCCATCAAAAATCAGAAATGCTTCTCACTCTTGTCTGAAGACCGATTGGGTTGTGAATTGTGACGAACAAGACTATTGTTAAATGAGTCTGATTTTCAGTTCCAAGATTTAAGCAGTCAACATATTTCTGAAAAGTACATGTTGATTTTGAAGAAGAAAATAGTGTTTTGGGGAGAGAGAGAGAGCACATAAAATTGGTTTCACTGGTATGACTCTCAATTGCTTGAATTATGTGGACCGAACAGATGTTTGACATCAGTAGTGTTTACATGCCCGTAAGGCTTAATTGCTTCATAGTTCTCTGTAAAGAGCATAAACAATGACAGAAACTCAAAGGAATGAGCTGTGGCAGTGATAAAAATTTTGCATTTGCAAACATTTCAGCATATATAATCTTAAATATTATCTTTGCTTTGTATCTAATCTTCAGTTTTATCAAAAACAGTTGCTCCTTTTTGATCAACCAGGCAAGGTTGTCTAAACATCTTGTACTTTCTTTTTCAGATATAACCAAGGGATGTCATTATATTGTTTTAAAATATTTTAAAATATTTTTGATTGTGTTTACATTATATGGCCCTAAGAAAGAATAACTGACAAACTTGTTATGTGCCAGTTATTCATCAGGAAGCCAAGTGCTGTCATAAAATAGGGTGATTGCTTTAGTTTGTGGGAGTTAATCAGGCTAATGAAATCACAATAATAGCTTAAAAGGGATTTTCAGTTCTTATAGAAACTTCTTAAAGCAGATAACTGGATGCTTGCATCTTTCTATATAAAGCACCTGAATCCTGAAAACTGAAATATTGTATGAGAGTTCTGTGCTCTTGAGTGCTATTTTTGTTTTTGTTTTTTTGTTTTTTTAATGGTGGAAAATTTGAGAGTTTGCATGAAAAACACCTTTAAAGTAAGGCTTAATTGCATTATGGAGAAGTTAAATGATTCAGACCCTTCCTGTTTTATTTTTTCATTTTTTATTGATCATGGCTGTATGATCTTCAGAAAGTTTGTGTCTTTCTTTTTCACACTTTTTTGAAAATTCTATGTGACAGAATTTCGTGGAGCATTTTGTCAAAATATCTTTTCTCCTATAGCATGAGACCAGTATGTATTGTTTCAAAAACACTTCTTTGTGAATTTGGATTTTTCTTTTTTATGTCTACCTCTTTATTTAATCTATGCATCTGACTTTTTAACACATACATAATTTTTGTACATTTTAGATGGGGTTTTATAGATTTTAGTTTTTTAAAAGCTGAATTATCTCATGATACTACGTATAATAGCCGCTGGATAATGGAGAAAGGCAGGGAGTTTCAAAAAAACATCTTGAAGTGACTGGCTTGACTCTGAAGGAGCTGGGGGAGGTGACGGCCGATAGGGAGCTCTGGTGTGGGCTGGTTCATGAGGTCACGAAAAGTCGGAAATGACTGAACGAATGAACAACAACAACTACGTATAATGACCTAAATCTAATTGTTAATTCTAGCGAATAATAATAATGCACTTTATTTATATTCTGCTCTATCTCCCTGTGGAGACTCAGAGCGGAGTACAACATACACAGATAGGCAAACATTCTATGCCTTTAATACAGTGGAATAACAATGACACACAAATTCACAGAACAAAGGTAAAGGTTTATTTCATCTCTGGCTTCTGGAGGCGGTGCTCAACTCTGGCCATGTAGAGGTGCTCTTGTTCCATTTCTAAGCTGAGGAGCCTGTTGTCCATAGACACCTCCTGGTCGTGTTGCCGTCATAGCTGCATGAGCACCTTTATTACCTTTCCGCTGAAGCGGTATCTATTAATCTACTCCCATTTGCATGTTTTCGAACTGCTGAGTTGACAAGTGCTAGGGTTAACAGCGGGAGCTCACCCTGATCCATGGTTTTCAAACTGCCATCCTTTAGGTCAGCAGATTCTACAGTTCAACAGTTTAACCTGTTGTGCCACTATGGCCCCTAAACTAAACCCATTCAATCAGTGGGAACCCACTAAGGACATTACGTTTATATATTAGTGTCCTCAGTGGGTAAATTTAGGCCAAAAGTGGAGAAAATTCTACATATTCCTCTATTGTTATGTGCTTCCAAATGGAAGGCAAAAACATTTTTAAAAACAGGCAGGTATGTATATTAACTTTTTTGGCCCTGTTTTTATACCTTCATGAAGACTTTAGTATATGTCATAACCATTCCAAAGAGTCTAGAATTTATTGCATCTGTTCCAAAGAGACACTTTGTACATTAATTTTCTCTGTACCGGTCAGTCAAAAGAATACCAGATGTCTTACAAATTTGCCTGATGACGTTGAAGAAGACCTTTTATTATTTGTTTGAAGTTCTCTTTGTCTCTTTTGAAATCTGGCAATTCCATCTGTTTTCAGATAGGTATGTGGTGTGGTGAAGAACTTTTTCTGAATTAAGTACTTTTGAGTTTTGCATGTTTAGCTGTCCATGCTCTCATTATGGCTTTACCTCATTAATGAGGAACATTCCTGGACATAACTTTAATGAAAATTTAGTACTAGAAAAAGAACTACCATGGAAAAAATAGAGAGAGGTTAACAAAAATGTATGAGCAATTTGACATGTTTCAAACAACTTTATATGCAAAACTATCAGGTGTAAAATGAAACAAGCAGGTCAAGTAAACCTTGCTGATATTAAAAAAATGTGGTCTGTAGATCACTTGAAAGCTTCTCCCAAAGTCTTTTTCTTAAAGGCTTCTGCAGAAGGAATCAGGCCAAGTCACTGTAAACTTGAGCACTAAGGGCTAACCTATACCCAACTGATTTGTGTAGGGTCTCTGGGGATGCTTTGCAGTCACTTCTTGTCTCTATCTCTGTTTTGCCATGGAAACCTGGAAGTGTATATGTTCCAATAAATCTTTGTTAGCAACTAAAATATTAGCCTCTTGTCTACTCTGACAAGCAGCTGTTGATCACTATAGTTTCAACCCTTGTGGATGTGCTAGTGCCTTTGAGGCTTTTCCCTTCCATTGAGTGGTAACAGTGGGAAGGAACCCATTTCTAGTAGTGATACTAGAAAGTTTTTATAAAAAGAAGGTTCTTTTACAGTGGCATCATTAAAACAAGCGTACTGTATATTGAAGTAGCAGGGTCATCAGATTAAACATTTGTCTAAACCCTGGGTACACGGCTTCAGTATCCTATAGTGTCACTGGATACCCAACCAGTTTCTGGATCCTGTCAGTTTGCAGCATTACGGACTGTGCCAGAGTCAACTGCCTCACTCTTTCTGTTTCTTAGGAACTTTGTGACATGATGAATACAACCCCATCTTTGTACATAAGGATTGGCTCTTTGCCTGCACATGTTGTATAGAGACATTCTTGCTAGCATTGTATATGTACAGGGTGAGGCAGCATAACTTCCTTTTTTCAAAACTTAATAAAACCCACTGTATGAATCAGAATTTTTTTTTATAATGTAGGCGCATACCTAAAGTTTTGTTTTACGTAGTTTTGAAGATCAAATTAGGTAGGTGACGCCCCCCATTCTCCATAAACTGAGTAAACCGATTTCTGGCGTTTGTCATGACTCTTGTCAGCATAGCAGGCGTTATGTTGGCAATTTCTTCCTGGATGTTGGTCTTCAAATCTTGTAGGGTTCTTGGATGGTTCACATAAACACGGGATTTCAAAAAACCCCTTAGAAAAAAATCACAAGGGGCCAAATCTGGAGAGCGGGCTGGCCACTCCAAATCCACTCGAAAAGTAGACCTCAACGGTAAAAGCACACTCCTCACTGTTCCAACGCATGATGGCGACTGAATTGTGTCAGGACAAAACTTTATACTCCTGCCTCTCGAATGAGACCACTAGCGCTCCACTACTTCTTCAACCGACTGAATGGTGCGCATTTTAAAAAAGGAAGTTATACTGCCTCACCCTGTAGTATGATAACAAGAGTTTGATGGATGCTGGACTGTTTCATATCATCTTGATACTGTCTCCTCCCTTCCCTTCTCTTGAGCTGAGCATATGTTGAATAATACTCAAACTCAGGGCAGTTGGCAACATGATTAAAAACACATACTTAAAAAAAAATCCAACCCCTTTCTTCTGTATACACAGTGTTTCCATCAGTATTTATTTAATTTACACCCCATCTTTCCCCCCTCACTTATCTGGACCGTTGCCAGCTTACACCATGGTAAAGTTAAGCACAATACATTATAATAAAATAATACAATTAACTCAAGAATCAAATTAAATAAAATAGAAGCATAATTGGGAAGAGATGGGGTTGTGGAACAGGCATTCCATAAACATCCCAACATCATCAGCCTGTCAGCTGCCATATGTTTGCCCAAAAAGTTCCTGAAAATTAAAATCTTTGTCTTCTGGTAGAGCAGCAATAGGTGGAACACACCCCAGTATACACAGAAAGGAGTTTGTAGCCCAAGAGTAGCTCTTGGAACACTTGCTCTTGCTTTTTGCCCAAACAGCCTTTGAGGGTGGTGAAAACAATACAGTGGCTCTTGCTAAAAATTACAAAATCCAGAGTGGCTTGGATTGTAGAATACGACATTTCAGGCTGGGCTACATTGCCATATAATTCAGTTTTGAATCCAGATTATCTCCTTTGAACTGTATTATATGATTCTAACTGCAATCCAGTTCTAAACAGATAATCTGGATTCAGAAACGTTATGTGGCCTCAGCCTGGAACTATGTTGTAGAAGGCTTTTTCGGTCATTGTCAGTACTTTCAATAGTGTGTGGAGATAGACTAGTAGCCACTGGAAATTATAGCTAGTAACTTGTGTGATCTCTTCAAGCAATCCTAATCAGCTACATCGTTTTGGACTTCCTGATATTTCAGCCCCATATATTACAGAAATCCAAACTGGCTGTACCTTAGACATGTGACTCTGGTAGATCAGACATCTCCAGAAATGGGTACAGCTCACACAATCTGTTATCTTATTTATATCCTGTCTTTCTCCCAGGACAAGGTCCATACTAAGTTTAACTGTGCATGTATGTACCTCCTGGCAACTGCTGAAATCTGGGAACAAGTAACCTTTCAGGATGGTATTAAAGGCATTAAAGGTTACTGAGAGGTTCCATAGAAACAATATGAACACATACACCCTTCTTAGTCCCTGGGATAGATTGCTTATTAAGATGAACAAAGCTATTTAATCTCTGGCATGATGTGAGTATAGGCTTGTTTTGTAATCCATTTAAGATACATGTGTCTATAATGCTTTCTGTTTGCTTGGATTAAACCCTCTAAACATTAAACTATAAATATCAACATTATAAATGAAATAAAATGAGTGAGCACATCTACCTGCTCTTTCTATTCAGTTTAGGGGATATATTAATTCATTTTTGTTCTACTTTTAATAGTTTGAATTGTGATTCAAGAGTTAGATAACAATCTTATACAATTTTACCTAGAAATAAGTCTAGTTTTGTTCAGTGGGGCTTGCTTCCATATGAGGACGTGCCAATCTTTTCATATCTGCAATATTGATTGTGACTGAGAAAATGTGAAAGACAAATGGCTCGACATTTCCTTGAATGTGGTTTTGGGATCACATTCTTAATTAATAGCACAATTGGACTCTTGCCATGTGTACTATTTCTTTCTTTTTAATGCTTTGCATGTTATGCAATTTCTACTTCATTTTAGTTGATCTGTAAATTTTATTTTTTTTAAAAAAAATTCTACAGCGTTAAGGTTGGTGCACCCTACGTTTTCATTATCATCTGCTGCCATTTGTTTTATTCACAAGTGTCATTTTTATGGCACATTATGTTGATTGCAAATATGGACAACGTTAGCAAAAGACAAGTGAGGATTGTAGAGAGACTTTGAATGTTTTGACTCCAGGGTATTGTTTATCTCAGCTTCATGAGATTGCTTTACAAATTTCTTTCAGAAATAAAGACTCGATCAGTTCCTCATTCTTTATTTTGCCTCTTCTGGCATGTTAGATGGTGAAGAGCCAGTATGCTATTCAAAGTGCCATGAGGATGAATTACTCTCTTTAATTCGGTTAGATCAGTGTGCAGGTAATTGACATTGTGTGCACCTGAATATTAAAAAGTTGAGCAACTCAAAAGACTGCTTTTCCACCTGGTTAATATGCGATGAAACAGTTTTCAATATGTATAATATTTATTTATTTGATCAGTCATATGACCATTTCAAAATAGAACACGAGTAAAAAACAAGGCAACAAAGCGAAGACAGCAGCCGACCTTCTATTTATAGGTTCTTCCTGGTTCTTCTTTCAGGAAATCTTCTTTTTTCTTAATAGCTTTCAGAATAAAAAGGCTTACTCTGATTATGCTGGATCTTTCCTGCCCTTGCAAGAGGGATGTCAGAATATCATTTCTGTTGGGGGACCTGCACTTGGATAATATTGGATGTAAATATCTGTCTCGCAGTTCAGTATATGCTGGACAGTCAATTAAGAAATGTTCAGTGTCTTCCACTGTTTGTGGAGGGCGACTAAAATGATCAAGTGTCTGGAGAACAAGCCCTATGAGGAGCGGCTTAGGGAACTGGGCATGTTTAGCCTGAAGAAGAGAAGGCTGAGAGGAGATATGATAGCCATGTATAAATATGTGAGAGGAAGCCACAGGGAGGAGGGAGCAAGCTTGTTTTCTGCTTCCTTGGAGACTAGGACGCGGAACAATGGCTTCAAACTACAAGAGAGGAGATTCCATCTGAACATGAGGAAGAACTTCCTGACTGTGAGAGCCGTTCAGCAGTGGAACTCTCTGCCCCGGAGTGTGGTGGAGGCTCCTTCTTTGGAAGCTTTTAAGCAGAGGCTGGATGGCCATTTGTCAGGGGTGATTTGAACGCAATATTCCTGCTTCTTGGCAGGAGGTTGGACTGGATGGCCCATGAGGTCTCTTCCAACTCTTTGATTCTATGATTCTCCCCAGACGCAGAATCTCTCACTTCTTGGGATGTTACAGTAGCGCCCGGTTTGCACCATAGTACCGAGTTGTTCAAACCTAGCCCTAGTATATATTCTTCTTAAGGGTAGAGGAAGTGGAATAGTTAGGTAGTGCTCTAAATGAATATTCCTTTTGTGGGAAGCTAAAAACCTTGTGGCTGAAGACCTACCTATGCTCTCTAGGTCCAGCTGTGCATAGACATCCCTAATGTGCCGCTTGAGCACTTGCCCTGCCCCCGGACCCAAAACACCCAGACAGTTTTCAATATGCTAATTGCATAGAACTCAATG
The DNA here is from genome assembly GCF_037176765.1 of Anolis sagrei. NCBI lineage: Eukaryota > Metazoa > Chordata > Lepidosauria > Squamata > Anolidae > Anolis > Anolis sagrei. Next base: position 181,475,525 of record NC_090022.1, read on the forward strand.
CACAGTTAAATCATTCTGAAGATAAATGTTGTTTTATTTGTTGAGCCATAGAGCATCTGTGTGTGGTAGTGTAGACATGGGAAAAGGCCCCTCCTAACCCTATGATAGTATAAGTTGACCTATTGATTCATAGTGGCTTGATTCTTATTCTTGCTTCTTCCCCCAAAATATATATATTTTGGAGCGCTACACTTTTCTGATCGATTATCTTTTGGTTTTCTCACAAGAGAAAGTTCAGTTGCATGACTTCACTGACCACAGCTGTCTCTTTGTGTGATTTTGTACTACTAGGCCTGTTTTGGAAGGTTTAGGGAGGAAGGCGAAAGTTACCTTGTATCCAAAATTGATCAGTTTGCAAACACTTTGTGGTTACAGCTAGAGATGAAAACAAAGCTAATGGAAGCAAGAATTCATGAAGAAAAGCTGAAATTACAGAAGAAGCATGATGCAGATGTTCAAAAGGTATAGTTACTATAGTATAGTCACTATAGTATGTATAGTATAGTTACTATAGTATGTTTAAAAAGTAAAAGTAAGATGGAGAAAAAATGTGGCAGTGTGTTTAAGATTGATTCGTTTTTATTTTAGCATGAGCGTTTCTGGATATAAATCCACCTCTTTGGATGCATTGTAGGGTGGTATTAAGGCTCAGTCAGGTATGAAGCATATTTATACAGCTGAGTGAGAAGAAAAGAATGTAATAGGATCTAGAAGGAGGCAAATCATATCTCTTGTCCTAAATTTTCAAAGGACTGGGAGAGATGATAGAGGTCTTTCAGATCTTTACAGTGGTCAGTTAGTGTTGATGTGTGAAAGCAATAAATCTTCTTACATCTCAGACTGTTTTATATGCCATTATATTTCTCCATAAAATAATAACAGTATTTCATTCTGCAGTGTTAAGATTTTGGCTTTAAATAGCATTCCATTCGTTATTGGAGCTTTTGAAATGGGTGCAAATGGATTTTTTTTTGTAAATTTGAAAAATGAAACTCTTTAGTTACACTTCAGTTACATTTATTGATTTTGTTTTAAGATGACAGCTGCTAGATACTACCAGATAGATCACATTGTAGGGAAACATGCAAACATGGGTGTGTGCGTGCACACACACACACACACAAAAGGGGGCCTTCAATCTGAAGTGTCCTAATACCCATTGTACAGTCTTGTGGTATCTGAAATGAAACAAGTCCTTCCAAATTAACCTGGTTCTTGTACCTAGCAATCCTTCTTAAGACAATGCTGTGAAACCTTTGGCAACTATACCAGTGGATTGAAGTAGGTACTCGTGGAGCAGGGAATATGATTATTTTTGTATCATTATGAGAACATAGCAAAGGTTCCAGTGCTTGTGGAAGGAAACCCTTGTCTCTCTACCACTTCCATCTCATGTTCTGTTACATACAGGCATTGCAACATTTGTCAATTGATGGAACTGTTTCCCTTGCAGTTAGTAATTAAAATATTTTCATTGGGTCTATCAAATCTTCTATTTACCAAGATCTTGCATTTACTGTTCTCTGTACATCAGAATACTGAAAGATTTTTTTAATTACAAGAATTCACAAGATTTTATAAAGTAGCCAACAAGTAGATGTACGTTCTGATTTGCGTAGTTACATTTCTGCATTCTAGCAATGATAATGTTTAATCAAAGCATTACATTAGTGTTTACCCATTTCTCTGTTTATTGTGGCTTGAATGCAGAAGTGCCCTTCAAAAATCTGAAGGCCTTTTCAAGGTCTGGAAGGATTTTCTGAAAACTGAAATATAGAGATGTGTTTCTTTTCCTGTAAGGTGTTGTATGGTTTCTGACATAAGATCTTCCACAATATCATCTATTAGCATTGTAGAACAGGTAATAGCATCATTGATAGAAGGTCTGATATTTCTGTTTCACTGCTTGGAATTTCGCTAGTCTTGCAAAACAAGAGGTGAGATTCATTTCCTTTTCCTTTAAAATAAGCAACTTGGTTTTGACTGCCAGAACTGGCTCTCTAGATGAAATGTCCTACAGTGTTTTTAAAGTATAGAGAATCATTCCATGCCATTTTTGTTTGCCAGTTGAATACCCAGCTTTTAGTTCTTCCATAAAGAAAACATTTAATCTTAAATGTTTTCTTTTCTGTGCTTATGAGCATCCTTTTCTTTTCTTACCGGAATCCCAGAGGTTTTGAATAGAGTATTCAGCACTAATTCTTACACTTTCAAATCTTGTTAAACTTCAAATACTTAATATGATTTTGAAGGAATATGGATACCTTGGAGAAAATAAATCTTCTCAAATTCATTCTTTTGTGAACCATTTTTTTTGCTCTGCTGTTTCATTTCATGAGGGTCATTTCACCACTCTTTAAAAGTAAGTTTTGTGTTATTTTGACCAGATTTTTCATCTAGTGTTTATTTAGTTACTTGAAATAATATTCTAAATTCACAAAAGCTTATGCACACTTCAGTTAGTCTTTCTGTAGTAAATATACCCTGGTCCCTACTTATACTATGTTGAGTTCCCCTTTTGATGTTGCTAATTTCCATTGATGTTTAATAAGCTCTCATTATTTTCTACTACAGATTTTGGACAGAAAAAATAATGAAATTGAAGTGCTGAAGACGCTGTCCAAAACCAAACAAAGTGAAGCTGAAGAGACTATTCAAAAACTTGAAAAGAAAGGTGAAGCATCATAAATCAAGTACTCCAGGCTCAGTGTTATGTTCCTTTCTTTTTTGATTGGAGCTACTTTATCTGGGGCAAGAAATGTCATCTCTCCTGCCCCAGCTGCTGTGCACCCAGTTCAGCTTTTAATTTGACAAAACTTCCACTGCTGGTTTGCAGTTCCAGTTGTTCTGGAACAGGATTTATTCAGATTTTTTGCTTGCTTGATTTAAAGTTGAAATTATTTGGCTAGTGATCAAACAACTCTGCAGTTTTGGGTGTCCATGGGGTTTTGTCTTGCTTGCTTGCTTGCATTCTTGCTTTCTTTTTGGAACCAGTTCACAATATCAAATATCAATTTGATTTTAAACTGAAGGGACTTGCAAAAGTAATTTAAAACTGGGCAAGGTGATCCATTAACCAGAGCAGAAAATAAGCTATAAAAATCCATACTGGTTTTGTCTCTTGGTAACAGTTAAAGTCATTCTTTGGATTTTGAGCACCAGTTGTATTCAAAACATTGATATGTTATGTGATCATGCTTCAAGGAAAAATGAATCAAGGACTACATTCATCACTGGGGGGAAACAGTTGAGAACAAATTTAACACATTTAATATGAAATAATGCTTTTAAAAACAAAATGAAGCTCAGTGGAATAGAACAATATTCTAATATATTGGTACTATTTTTCTTTTTTTTGACAGTTCAAATGCTTGTTCGTCAATCACAAGTTGTTAGAGAAGATAAGGAGAAACAAATTATTGAACTGAAAAAGCTGTGTGAGCAAAGCACTGATTCCCTAAACAATGAATGGGAGAAAAGGGTAATGCATATTTCTTATTATTTAAATATGTAGTTATTGAAATATTCCTGGGAGGAGAGCAATGACCAATCTCGATAAAATAGGGAAGAGTAGAGACATAACACTGGCAACAAAGGTTCATATAGTTAAAGCAATGATATTCCCTGTAGTAACCTATGGTTGTGACATCTGGACCATAAGGAAGGCTGAGCGAAAGGAAGATAGACGCTTTTGAACTGTGGTGCTGGAGGAAAATTCTGAGAGTACCTTGGATCACAAGAAGATCAAACCAGTCCATACTCCAGGAAATAAAGCCCAACTGCTCATTGGAGGGAAGGATATTAGAAGCAAAGATGAAGCACTTTGGTCACATAATGAAAAGACAGGAAAGCTTGGAGAAGATAATGATGTTGGGGAAAATGAAGGGAAAAAGGAAGAGGGGCTGACCAAGGGCAATATGGATGTATGCTATCCTTGAAGTGACTGGCTTGACCTTGAAGGAGATGAGAGTGGCAACGGCCAACAGGGAGTTTTGGCGTGGGCTGGTCCATTAGGTCACAAAGAGTCGGAAGCGACTGAACGAATAAACAATACATATGTAGTAATATATACAATCTGAGACTTCCCTAATTGGAACCACTTTCTAATTGAATCAGTGTTTTAAAATCAACTAAAGAAGTTACAAAGTGAAAGTTTGCAGTTTTAATGTATTTTTTTTCTACATGAATTCTCCATATTTTTTTACATTGAAGGGTCATGGTTAAATGATACAAGATCATACTGTATGTTAAAAGCCTTTTTACAGAGTCATCAGTGTTAACAGTCTATTCTTATGCTAATTTGACTTACATGCTTCCTTTTTCTGAGAAGTGGGATTGACTTGGCAGTGATTAGAATGAAAAGAGATAAAAACACATGTGACGATGTAAGTGAAAACATATCATAAGATGTTGTTGAAATGCATTTAAACAATTTCAAAGACATTTGTTAAAAAAACAAGAGACAGAAGTAAGTAAAGTAGTGATCCTTAGATTGGCTAGAGCAGGCATCCTCAAACTGTGGCCCTCCAGCTGTTTGGGCCTCTAACTCCCAGAAGCCCTAATGAGCTTGTTAAGTAGTTAGGAATTCTTGG